>NC_073746.1:48254188-48554188 GCF_029784135.1 Toxorhynchites rutilus septentrionalis | reverse complement strand
ATTTTGTAATTTTGTAATTTTGTAATTTTGTAATTTTGTAATTTTGTAATTTTGTAATTTTGTAATTTTGTAATTTTGTAATTTTGTAATTTTGTAATTTTGTAATTTTGTAATTTTGTAATTTTGTAATTTTGTAATTTTGTAATTTTGTAATTTTGTAATTTTGTAATTTTGTAATTTTGTAATTTTGTAATTTTGTAATTTTGTAATTTTGTAATTTTGTAATTTTGTAATTTTGTAATTTTGTAATTTTGTAATTTTGTAATTTTGTAATTTTGTAATTTTGTAATTTTGTAATTTTGTAATTTTGTAATTTTGTAATTTTGTAATTTTGTAATTTTGTAATTTTGTAATTTTGTAATTTTGCAATTTTGTAATTTTGTAATTTTGTAATTTTGTAATTTTGTAATTTTGTAATTTTGCAATTTTGTAATTTTGTAATTTTGTAATTTTGTAATTTTGTAATTTTGTAATTTTGTAATTTTGTAATTTTGTAATTTTGTAATTTTGTAATTTTGTAATTTTGTAATTTTGTAATTTTGTAATTTTGTAATTTTGTAATTTTGTAATTTTGTAATTTTGTAATTTTGTAATTTTGTAATTTTGTAATTTTGTAATTTTGTAATTTTGTAATTTTGTAATTTTGTAATTTTGTAATTTTGTAATTTTGTAATTTTGTAATTTTGTAATTTTGTAATTTTGTAATTTTGTAATTTTGTAATTTTGTAATTTTGTAATTTTGTAATTTTGTAATTTTGTAATTTTGTTATTTTGTAATTTTGTAATTTTGTAATTTTGCAATTTTGTAATTTTGTAATTTTGTAATTTTGTAATTTTGTAATTTTGTAATTTTGTAATTTTGTAATTTTGTAATTTTGTAATTTTGTAATTTTGCAATTTTGTAATTTTGTAATTTTGTAATTTTGTAATTTTGTAATTTTGTAATTTTGTAATTTTGTAATTTTGTAATTTTGTAATTTTGTAATTTTGTAATTTTGTAATTTTGTAATTTTGTAATTTTGTAATTTTGTAATTTTGTAATTTTGTAATTTTGTAATTTTGTAATTTTGTAATTTTGTAATTTTGTAATTTTGTAATTTTGTAATTTTGTAATTTTGTAATTTTGTAATTTTGTAATTTTGTAATTTTGTAATTTTGTAATTTTGTAATTTTGTAATTTTGTAATTTTGTAATTTTGTAATTTTGTAATTTTGTAATTTTGTAATTTTGTAATTTTGTAATTTTGTAGTTTTGTAATTTTGTAATTTTGTAATTTTGTAATTTTGTAATTTTGTAATCTAGTAATTTTATAATTTTGTAATTTTGTAATTTTGTAATTTTGTAGTTTTGTAATTTTGTAATTGAACTTGAACGCAGAATAAATTATAGCAGTGTGATTTGTCTCTCCGGAAGGCACATTTTTGTACTTACTGTTGCCATTTAAACACTTCAATTTTCTTATTATTTCTATATTCTACCAACTAGATACCTGTGCCTATCGATTCGTCAGATTTGAGAGTGCCGTCTAAGAAAACCTGTTAAATTGCTCGTAAAAACTCGAACAACGCTTTTGTCACCTACCTTTCCGGTTTCCCACCTGAGCTGGCACTGCTTAAAGGATTACCATATTTCGCGCAATCTTGGAATCACAGCACGTAGGTTGTTCTTTTTTTTGCCCAGATTCTTAGTCAGGATAAAGTGTGATTAATTAGTGTTGTTCCTTTTGTTCCAAATATAACGCAATCGGGATTTATTGGTAATACTGGAATTGGTAGGACAAATCTGGATTATACTACAAAATTCATTAACGCGTTGACTACCACGTCAGTCAACGGTGACTGACACCGAGTTTTCGCTCAGGCTGCGTCAGTTATCTAAGCGTTACATGATAATAAAGGTAACTGATATAAGCACATAAGCTTATAAGCATTCCCTTTCTAAGAAAAATATCTTCCACTACGATAAGAAATGATGGGCCTAATACGCTTAAAAATTTCCATAGAGTCGCTATAAAACAGTGGCACTCAACATGTTAAACATTATATTATTCTCATAATTATGATATATTCAAGTTTATTCGTCCGATATCCTACAGTGCGATCTTACCACTCAAGTTCGTGTTATTTGGATTTGGAAACTTAGAAAAAATTACGCGTGTAATGCAGAATTCTTGTCATTCAGGATGAAGTCCTATCTCTAAGAAAAAAGAACTTATAGCAAGCCCCTCCCACCGACCTCCGACAGACGCCCTCGCCATTGCCCTTTTCGTAAACGAGCCAATAAATTAACAAACACCCTCATTAGTTCACAATCGTAGCGTATCATTTCTTGAAGTTGCCCCAATTAAATCACAATTATCCAAAAACGAACTACTCCGCGGGCGTCGTCTGTTGCGTTGCCTTCCGAAAACACAGTACTCAAGTACTGTCTTGGCAGTTTCGTATTATCAAGCATATAATCAGTCTACCCTTCGTTTGAGTAGCTCCTCTTCCTTACGCACCATTTAACAGCAGGGAGTTTACCGAAATGACACCCCGGCACTGTAATCAACTAAATGACTGTTTACAGAGAGGCTCCCATGGACGAAAGAAATATTGATTTCATCACTTTATCTTCTTCAATTGACCTATGGCGCGGACATTCCGAGGGTTGTGCGTTTCTGAGATATGCACGATAACCAGACCAATGAATTCCGAGAAATCGCAGCCTAGGTATACGTTGCAGGAGATGTGTGTGTTTTGGGGTTCGTGGTCGCCAAATTCGGCACATGCACACCCTAGTACCGAATGTCGTGACGTGGGTTTGGTACAATTCCAGCAGTGCATACCCGAAACTCGATCAGTGCGAGCCGCGCAGGCGGCGGAACTGATGCCCGGATAGTAGTGGCGATTTGCAATAAAAATTTACAGCTCCTAAATATTGGTTCTTGACACGGTTTTCCCTTTATACTACCATTTTTATTTCTGTGGCAACCCAACGGCCCGCTCGGCTCAGGAGACGCGTCGCTGTAATTAAAATCAGTATCGTAAAGCATAATTGACAGTGAGGTCCCGCAGAGGGCGGAAGAGACCAAGGATGTGCTGAAATTGAATCTTTTCAATTGACAGCATGGCATCGAAAAGGCATTGCGCGGCCCCTGGCGGCTGAATTGAACGATGGAAAATGAGAACGACCGTAAATATTTCATTAAATAAAGAGATAACCGTTAAAACAGAGGGGGTACGAGTTTTAATTATTCTCCTGTTCAACTGGGCTGTTTCTGTGGCGTTACGAGAGTTTATTTTTTGAAACTTCGCTTGGCAGGCAGGTTCTCACAACTCAGTGGAAATTGGTGGGCCTGAGATGATATTTTTGAACTAAATTCGACTAAATTCGAGAAACGAGACATATTTGTGTAGCTATCGCATGTCAATTATTGTGCAGTTACGCAGTTGAATGCTTAAAACTTTAAAGCCTCACTGATACCGACACGGAAAATGATACCAGGAAAGCTTTCACAAAACAGGTTGTATGGGGAGCAGCCTACATTTCCTAACATAATTCAATGGGCCATCACAATTAGCATTGTACAAATTTACCCGGCAGTCGAACACTTCCTATGCGATAGTGCTCTGCTTGGGGCGGGGAAGACCTGCGCAAGACTCATGCGGAGAACAAATTGTAAATCGCACCCAAGATTTGCATTTTGCAACACTTTCGCGCATTCGGCATGAGCTTTCAACGCCTTCGTCTCGAAACCAAAAAAAAAGCTGAGCATAACAACAACTAAAATTGCCTCGCAAATCTCAGAATTTATTGGGCCTCTCCGAGGAGAGGGTCATAATAATAAAATAGCACACTCCCCATTCAAACGAAGAAAATCGTGGACGCCTCTGGCAAAAATTCGAGTTGTGGAAAGCTGTTGTTGCACTCTGGTGGGTTTTTACCCGGCACCGGATTGCGCTTCTTGGCGGTTTCTCTACGATAGAACATAACTAGATCCACCGGCATCAGTTGCGGCTGCGGTATTAAATAATGGCCTCTCTCGATCGAATGAGGAAAAAAACAATAAATTTCAACGTATCGAAAGCGTTCCCCATTGATTTCGGGCCGAGGGATCCAGCGCCACAAATGCCTTCAATATGTCTTTCTTCCAGTATGATTCCAGTACCGACAAATTTGGTGTAATATTTATCAAGGGTCGTATTCATCTGATACAAAAAATTGCAAAAAAATCAACATACACATTTCCACCGACTCTACAATGCTAAATGCGATCTCTCCACTGTTCCCACTGGAGCAAAGCAAAACACACTCAAAAAGAAAAAAATTGTTCGGAATTCGCTCAGACCTTCTATTTTTATTCCTTTCGAACAAAAAATTAGACACTACGAATACGAATGAATTTTGATGATTTGCACATCAAACAAATCGGAAATCCTCTGAGATTTGTTTGATATGCTATACATTATGATTCCCTTATTCCGAACTCTTTAAATTAACGAAAATTAGAAACATTCCAATTTCCCATACATTTGTTCTACCCATTTGTGAGCTTATCTATCCGAGCTATCATTAAAGTTCTTCTAATGCATCGGTGAGTTGTAACATTAATATGCCACTGCGATTCAAATGCAACGTTCGTTCTACGGGCAATATGAACAGAGGAAATATTGCAATGTAACCTCCACCTGTGTCCAACTGAGTATAAATTACCGATTACCCAAAAGTAGAATGGAGTGATTCAGAAATGTGCATTGACCCATTAACGACCAAGCTTCAAAAATTATTTTTTTAACAAAAGCCATCGGTATAATTTTACAGCCATCGGTTGGCGTTACAGAAACCCAAATCTTCAAGAATTATTTTTTCCGTTCTTCCGGTTTCCGGAAAATGACAAAAAATCGAAAAATTCCATAAAAAAACCTACATGTTTGTTCCTGTAGGAGGTTCAATCCAACTGTTTTTTTCCTACATCGCAATGTGTGATCTTTTATCAAAATAATATTGTAGAAAAAATTACATATTTTTGAATTTCATAAGGTTTTGTTTTTTGTTGGGTTATGTGAGGTTATGTACTTTCCGCACATAGTTGCTTCAATCCGGATTTATTGCCCAATAAAGTTATACAAAATTGAATGAAATTGTTAGTAAGTGATAGCTAATAGATTAATCCATAGAAGCTATAGAAATCATGTGGACAAAACAACATTAGTTAATTGGACATCTCATGATCCGAATTGAGGTAATCGAAATACGTTAATTACACGGTTTAGCTATGTAAATCTGATACAAATGGTGTGCAAGCATGATGTTTACAATATTTGTAAGTGTTATAATCCAGAAAAGGTCTGAATACGTGCCAACTAATCATCTGACGATTGATTAAAAGTTAGCTCTAATGAGGGGCGCATTGACACCAATAGGAGGTGGATTTTTTAATCCATTAAAACATGTGATTCCGTAAAAATATACCATAAAACTATTGTAAATCATGAAAAAGACAATTTTAGTTATATGTTTTGAAACATTCGAATACCTGACCTGACACAGGTGCACTGAATTAGACCATTCAAAAAGTGGACAAACCATGATCATATTTTCGACTGGACAAACCAAAATCATTTGCCTTACCAGTAACGCCTAAAAATATACAATCGTAATATCACAGAGACGCGCACAGTCCAGAGCAGCGGTGTAGTGAGGATAGACAGCGCCCCGGCAAAAGATGAAAATGGCGCCCCAAAAAGTACCACTTTTCCCGATTTTTTCACTAGTTTTGAGATTGTGATATTTGGTATAAATATGAGGAAAACTACCCACTTATATAAATGTTTATTCGTACCAATTGATCCATGCTAATAGATGTTAGTCTGTCTCTCGTTATAAATGAAAAATCTGATGCAATATCCGCTATAGCAGGGGTGGCCAAACTTCTCACCACCCCTTTAAAGGGGAATTGATGTAATGTGATGAGATGTTGTTTCAATTTTGTGAAAATCAAAGGTTATTGGTTTTATGTACGGACAGAAGCAACTACTCATGATGGATGTTTTTTTACTCAAAAATGGAATATAATACGGGGAAAAATTGCAATTGAAAATTCTCGGATTTTGGCGCCCCAAAGGGCCAGTACCCCCGGCAAATGTCGGGTTTACCGCCCGCACACTACGCTACTGGTCTAGAGTACACAAATTACGATTTTTCGCGCGAGTATAGGTATGTTAAACAAATCTTATTAGCGATGACATTAACCGACTGGAATCAACTCTATTTCGGTTGTGATTGTTGTTACTCGACATCTGACTCGAAGTAAACAAGATAAATCACTTTTATAAATTAAAGAATGTTTTTTTTTTCCAAGGTGGGTTTTCAAGTGGGAGCATTGGCTATAACTTTGATGAGCACAAATCTCCCGCGGATCACCATTCGAAAACTCCTGGACTAATCGTTTGATGCCAAAACCTTACTGCCAAACCTTTGCTTTCCAAAGCCATGAGAAATTATTAAAGTTGCTGTTCGATTTTTTGAGCACATGACATAAAATGGGATAATGATCCTGGGTAACGAATATATAATAGCCTGTGAATACCACGTTGTTATAAGAAAACAAGTTTGGACATATTATCCGCTTCCACGAGATAAAAGCTCTCACGAGGACAAGAGTGAATGATCAATCGATCTTCAACCGTTTCTTCAAAACCATTCATCGACTCTTTTCAGGATCACCAAAACTTTCTACAAAAATGTTCCGTGTTCTTAGGTGGAAAACTGAACTCCAAAGTTTGTTCCGCAACGGTTACTGTCGCCGATACTCGTTCTTCATCAGAAGACAGGATACGTTTGTATTTTCTACTCGGGAGATTTTCCCTGGTTCCTTCGTACTTTCACTTGTTTACGATTTTAGAGTGAGTTCTGCCGGCTATATCTTCTATTTCCTGCAATGTCTTTCCACGACAATTCATATTTATTATCATTGCATGTGTAACAATATCTTTCTCTTTCTGCTTGCCATTTTTAAAAACTTTTTCAAACACCAATAAAAAAAACCAACACTGCCCAAGCAGTGGTTAAGTGTTGACACCAATGACTGACGAAAAAAGTACGCAACTCGCAAAGATCTTACTTACAAGGCTAATTTGTCCGGAGAAATTGAAGGTGTACACTCAATTTTGCGAAGCCTAGAATAGAGATTGTTTTCAATTTTTAGGAATAAACAATTAGCAGAAAACTTTTCGCTGAATTTTATTGCACGTACAGCTAGTTAAATGTGTGAGTAATTAATATGCATCAAAAGAATCAACGCATTCAAAATATTTTATACCAAATAAATGGAAAGTATCGTCAAGTAGCATTTGTACACTCAATTTTGCGACTGACTGTACGTAAAAATGGATTTCGGACAAATAGATAAGGCAACCAAATGTAAGTAGGAAATGAAATGAAATAATTATGTTTGTACTCATCGAAATAAAATAGCTTTTAGCAGTTTCCATAAAACGCTGTTTTTTTCAGCTCAAAGGAGAGCTTTGATAACTTCTCGTTCAACAATCAGCTTACGGGCAAATTTATCTGCGTAAACAAAGTTGAACCTACCCACAAAACCCGCTTTTACGATTTTTATTTGTGTTTTCTAAGTGTCAAGTTTCTATAAGACCAGTTACATTTTCCGTTGTTTTAGTTGTTTTGATCAACACATCTGGAATATTCCGAAGGGAAAAGTGCTCACGGAGAGAATATAAAGACAAATCGATGCATTTCACCAAAAAAAAAAGTTGGTATCAAAGAAATCGTCGGTTTGGACGATCCCATCAAGTAGTGCTCAATTATTTGGCGAATCCTCGATGATACGGTAAGAAGGAGAGAGCGCCACGTAAATCGAAGCTCTCTGACCGAGATAAGCGGGAAATAGCTAGAACTCCTTCGAATACCTCAAAATCGCTTATACAAATAAAGCAATATTTCAATTTAAATATTACTCGGGTGACCATTTGTCATGTTTTGGTAAAAAACCCTCACATAAAGAGGGCTTAAAAGCTTAAAGCTTTTCATCTTACAACATCTCATATCGGAAGACGTCTGAGTTTTGCCAAAACTCACATGAACCGACAGTGGGACATGGTATGTGGTGACAAAGAATGTTTCCAATAGAATACATTTTGCTATATACCATAACGAAAAGTTCTTCAATGTATAGGTTATCTTCACTGACGAAAAAAAGTTCAATTTGGATGGTTCTGATGGCTTAAACGGGTACTGGCGTGATTTATGGAAGAAGGAACCGTATTTTTCAACCAGGAATTTTGGTGGAGGTTCGTGCATGGTTTGGGCGGGATTCTGTGCAACCGGAAAGCTTAAGATAGCTTTCACATCATTCAAGGATTACATATAGATGTTCTGAAATCCTCTCTCCTACCGTTTTTGCGTTGATATCGTCACAAAAAAATTCACCTTCCAGCAAAACAATGATACTATTCATACCAGCAAGGAAACTAAGCAATGGATTAAGGACCAAATCTTAATTTTTTTAACTGGCCGGCTCGCTATCCAGGCTTGAATCCAGTTGAAAATCTTAGGGGGATCCTTGTACGACGAATCTACACTGAGGGAAAACGGTACACCACGATTGAAGTCGCAATTTCGGAAACATGCAAAAATATCGAGAAATCCGTTAGGCAGAATTTGGTAAATAGTATTCCAACACGAATTTACCAGTTTATTAGCTGAAATGGCAAGGTTGACAATTATTGACATGTAAATCAGCCGATCGTTCTGAATTTTTCATTGATAATACTTATGAATTTTGAAATGGTCTTATAGAAACTGGACAGCTGAAATCATCATATTTAAGCACAATAAATAAACATACATATCTTTTGAACTAAATTGACGTTAAATATACTTTATTCTAAGCATTCAATAATGTATGAATGTATCTTGTTGAAATTTTAACTGTTTGTGTTGCAACGAACTATAATCAGGGTGGTCTTATAGAAGTTGGATAGAGTGTAGCGTTGTTATGAATTGAATTGGCGAACACCAGGATAAATTGAAACATGTACTTATACTCATCTGGATTAATCATCAATTTAATCGAACGTTGAACACAATTTCACGTTTGCACAAAAAATTCACTAGACTATCGCAGACTAACGATCGGTTCGCTGATTTCTAACATCGAGCTTGATTGATATATTCCAGTAGTGAAAACTCAAGTAAGACCTCAGTGTAACGAACTACAGCAAGTGCATAATCGAGTTAAAGTATTCAAGGTCGGGGTGGGATATCGCACATTATTCCATTTAACAATTTGGTAATATTATATTTGAGTTCTGTATATTTTCAGATGAGAGTTCATGTGACGGGAATGTAACGGAGCGGATGAAGAACGAAGTTGACAGATACGAAGATTCGAGAAAACACGAGTTGTATTTTTATATAGAGAATAAAACTCACAGTTGAAACATATTCCCTGGTATTATTCACCATAGACGGATGGGCAAAAGTGGAATCTCGATGAGGCTGTCATCGAGTGCAGACGTATTTATACTCTGTGTAGTCTTAAGTTGGGGCGCTCGTTATGGTTCAACTCGAACAAACGTGTTCACGATTTGAGTCGGAATTTAAGAAATATTCTTTGGATCAGTCAGTGAAGGCGAGATTCAATATTACTTCATGAAAAGTGTTTAATTTTTGGTGCAACCTATGAATTTCGCTGGCTGATTAGTATCGTGAGTAACCGATTTTGCTCGTGCTGCGTGCGGTTCTTAGTATACGAGAAGTGATTTTCGGAGAAGGCAGCAAATTTCACGTACATCTCCTTAAGCTTATCCGAAATTGGCTTATGGACAGTGACTTCATTTTCCCGGACGAAACAACGATCTCTCACGGACCGCTGTGGGAGTTTGCTGCAAAAATCAGAATGTGGTATTAGCTGATAAGTTGCTGTCGAGAAAATGTGCAGCAGCTTTGCAGAGGAGAGTTAACACGCCTGCGTTTAATTAAAATGTTGACCATTAAATGGGCAACATTTGGTTGACCGTTTTTAACTCTCGCTATTCTAGTTAAAGCTAAGTGTTAAAACGACCATATGGACTGAATCTTGCCGAACAGGGCGAAGCTCTTTAAGCAATGGAGGATTTCATGAAGAATGCCGTTCCGTACAATCCCGTATAATCCCTCTGTACGGAGATGAAAAACCGTTTCAACATATCATATATTATGACAGTCAAAATAAACCAAGACGCCCTTGAGAATCTTTTTTCGGCAGTGCGAGCTAAAGGAGGAGGAAAATATCATCCCTCACCTTAGGACAATAAGATCGCATTGAGGAATCCAAACAATTACATCCAGCTATGTAACATCCATTTATTGGTTCACGATTACGCCTACCCCACTAGTTATGTGGATCATCTTACTCATGTTTAGCGGTCGAAAAAATGGCTTAAGAAAGCGCATTTATTATCACAAAATTAAAACAAAATGGGACAAAACAAAAAAAAGATTGCAAAAGAAAATAGTGTAGTTATGAATGTCATTCCAGAGAATGTTACCGAATATTTCGAATGACTAGGAATGTACATCAGAATCAACCATATTGAATAGAATTTTGAATCAGGAGAAACAAACGTATTGTTAACGTAGCTATGAAATTAATGAAACAAAAAATCATTCAATTTTATGAATTAAGTACCATTTTGCATTCCGATCAGGACAAATGCAAGCGAGAACAAAAATACATGCAGCTTACATATATTTGCTATGACGATTTCCGCAGGCGCCTTGATTTTGCGTCCGTGTTCGGGAAACACATTACTCGCTGTTTGCATATATGTACCACTTCGTTAGTTGGTTTAATTCGTATCAAAATGTATCTGCTATGATGATTTCGCCAGACATCTTGATTTCGCATCCGTGTTAGGGAAACACAATCCGATCAGCCCAAATGCAAGCAATTTTTGAGCTTTAGAAGCAAGTTTTGAAGTCAATAAGTAACAAACGTCACTCTTAGACCTTTTCTCTTTTGAATGAAGTTATTGATAAGTTGGCGGCAACTATAGCAATCGAAATGGAACGAGTTTTCCACCTTCACTTTTCAACCGAATAACACAACCGTAGCAATTATTCCAGGATAGGCTTCGATAGATGATAGACTGGGAACGATACTGACGGATGAAGATTATTACTGGGGGATTCGCTAACAAAGACATACTGGAACAACTCATAAACAATTTCCCTGTTTGAAACTTCAGCGTTGTTACACTACATCACGGTCGGTAGTCCGGACTCTTTCCTCTGACTATCAAGTATATTCAAAATTCCATTTTTTCCAGTCTTTTGATTGACTTCGTTTCACAGTACGATTAATCAACGGTGGATGAGATAGTACACTAGTCTTCTTTTGGGAACAAATTGAACAATTGTAATCGGAATAATATTTGCATTGTTCTACTCACAGAGTAGAACTTATAAACCGTATATAAGAAAAGAAAGAGAATTCTTTATAACTTAATTTTACTGAGCCAATTGAAAATAATTAGCAGGGTGGTGTCCGAGACCCGATCGTATTATCGACGTAGAACTACGAAATTATTGTCAGCGAGAATAAAAATTATAGAAATTTAAGAATGAATGCTTGTACTGAATCACAAAGCAATTAAAAGCCAATTTGAGTAAGTTGACAAATTAACTCTCAACATTAACATGTAATATTGGTTGCTCGCTTGATCAACAACGTCTGTAGAATACTTCGTCCAAAATTTTACGCTCCCTACTTCAATAGATCCATGCTCATAACGCCTGTTTCAGTCATATAAAGTAGCACTTTTCTCAGCATAGAAATAACGTAAAAAAAGGAATTGGTGCCATTCTGCAGTTTTTTTAATGCACTTTAACGGAAAAAACATGAAAATTATTCGTCAACTGTTCGGATGAATTTTAGAACTTTTCGTGTGATCATACCCATCATTTTCTGCACAGTACTGCTGGTAACCGTATTTGCTATCTTGTTCCACCAATCTTTCATTTCAGATGGTTTGTTGATGGTTCTGTCACGTTTCTTCAGTTTGCCTTTTGATTATTGCCCAATATCTCACTTGACAACATTCAGGCTGTAATAGCAGCTTGCCAAGTCAGGCCTAAACTTCATCGGACCATTGTGTGAGCGAATGAATGGCAAAATCCTGTTCTGAAGACAATCCTCCTTGAAAACTTTTCCATTCATTATTGTCCCTGTGATGAAAATATTTGTTTTCTCCCCACAACTATAGATCCCTTGCCAAATCATCAATGTTACGGCGTTTGAGGAAGAATCAGCAAGTCCCCTAGTTCCCATAGTCGATTGTGTGTGAGTTGTCAAAAAATGACAAAATACAAATGACAGATGGTAGAATAACGATAGTTGAAGCAAAAGAAAGTAGATTGGATTGAATAGGAAAAATTAAATTTAAAGCATACGATAATAAAAGAATAATTGTTGAACTAAAGAAGATAAGGCAACCAAATGTAAGTAGGAAATGAAATGAAATAATTATGTTTGTACTCATCGAAATAAAATAGCTTTTAGCAGTTTCCATAAAACGCTGTTTTTTTCTGCTCAAAGGAGAGCTTTGATAACTTCTCGTTCAACAATCAGCTTACGGGCAAATTTATCTGCGTAAACAAATTTGTATCTACCCACAAAACCCGCTCTACTCTGTGAGTAGAACAATGCAAATATTATTCCGATTACAATTGTTCAATTTGTTCCCAAAAGAAGACTAGTGTACTATCTCATCCACCGTTGATTAATCGTACTGTGAAACGAAGTCAATCAAAAGACTGGAAAAAATGGAATTTTGAATATACTTGATAGTCAGAGGAAAGAGTCCGGACTACCGACCGTGATGTAGTGTAACAACGCTGAAGTTTCAAACAGGGAAATTGTTTATGAGTTGTTCCAGTATGTCTTTGTTAGCGAATCCCCCAGTAATAATCTTCATCCGTCAGTATCGTTCCCAGTCTATCATCTATCGAAGCCTATCCTGGAATAATTGCTACGGTTGTGTTATTCGGTTGAAAAGTGAAGGTGGAAAACTCGTTCCATTTCGATTGCTATAGTTGCCGCCAACTTATCAATAACTTCATTCAAAAGAGAAAAGGTCTAAGAGTGACGTTTGTTACTTATTGACTTCAAAACTTGCTTCTAAAGCTCAAAAATTGCTTGCATTTGGGCTGATCGGATTGTGTTTCCCTAACACGGATGCGAAATCAAGATGTCTGGCGAAATCATCATAGCAGATACATTTTGATACGAATTAAACCAACTAACGAAGTGGTACATATATGCAAACAGCGAGTAATGTGTTTCCCGAACACGGACGCAAAATCAAGGCGCCTGCGGAAATCGTCATAGCAAATATATGTAAGCTGCATGTATTTTTGTTCTCGCTTGCATTTGTCCTGATCGGAATGCAAAATGGTACTTAATTCATAAAATTGAATGATTTTTTGTTTCATTAATTTCATAGCTACGTTAACAATACGTTTGTTTCTCCTGATTCAAAATTTTATTCAATATGGTTCATTCTGATGTACATTCCTAGTCATTCGAAATATTCGGTAACATTCTCTGGAATGACATTCATAACTACACTATTTTCTTTTGCAATCTTTTTTTTTGTTTTGTCCCATTTTGTTTTAATTTTGTGATAATAAATGCGCTTTCTTAAGCCATTTTTTCGACCGCTAAACATGAGTAAGATGATCCACATAACTAGTGGGGTAGGCGTAATCGTGAACCAATAAATGGATGTTACATAGCTGGATGTAATTGTCTGGATTCCTCAATGCGATCTTATTGTCCTAAGGTGAGGGATGATATTTTCCTCCTCCTTTAGCTCGCACTGCCGAAAAAAGATTCTCAAGGGCGTCTTGGTTTATTTTGACTGTCATAATATATGATATGTTGAAACGGTTTTTCATCTCCGTACAGAGGGATCATACGGGATTGTACGGAACGGCATTCTTCATGAAATCCTCCATTGCTTAAAGAGCTTCGCCCTGTTCGGCAAGATTCAGTCCATATGGTCGTTTTAACACTTAGCTTTAACTAGAATAGCGAGAGTTAAAAACGGTCAACCAAATGTTGACCATTAAAATAAATTAAGCGCAGGCGTGTTAACTCTCCTCTGCAAAGCTGCTGCACATTTTCTCGACAGCAACTTATCAGCTAATACCACATTCTGATTTTTGCAGCAAACTCCCACAGCGGTCCGTGAGAGATCGTTGTTTCGTCCGGGAAAATGAAGTCACTGTCCATAAGCCAATTTCGGATAAGCTTAAGGAGATGTACGTGAAATTTCCTGCCTTCTCCGAAAATCACTTCTCGTATACTAAGAACCGCACGCAGCACGAGCAAAATCGGTTACTCACGATACTAATCAGCCAGCGAAATTCATAGGTTGCACCAAAAATTAAA
This sequence comes from Toxorhynchites rutilus septentrionalis, assembly GCF_029784135.1. Classification (NCBI taxonomy): domain Eukaryota; kingdom Metazoa; phylum Arthropoda; class Insecta; order Diptera; family Culicidae; genus Toxorhynchites; species Toxorhynchites rutilus. Next base: position 48,539,751 of record NC_073746.1, on the reverse strand, counting down.
CACTTTTCATGAAGTAATATTGAATCTCGCCTTCACTGACTGATCTAAAGAATATTTCTTAAATTCCGACTCAAATCGTGAACACGTTTGTTCGAGTTGAACCATAACGAGCGCCCCAACTTAAGACTACACAGAGTATAAATACGTCTGCACTCGATGACAGCCTCATCGAGATTCCACTTTTGCCCATCCGTCTATGGTGAATAATACCAGGGAATATGTTTCAACTGTGAGTTTTATTCTCTATATAAAAATACAACTCGTGTTTTCTCGAATCTTCGTATCTGTCAACTTCGTTCTTCATCCGCTCCGTTACATTCCCGTCACATGAACTCTCATCTGAAAATATACAGAACTCAAATATAATATTACCAAATTGTTAAATGGAATAATGTGCGATATCCCACCCCGACCTTGAATACTTTAACTCGATTACGCACTTGCTGTAGTTCGTTACACTGAGGTCTCACTTGAGTTTTCACTACTGGAATATATCAATCAAGCTCGATGTTAGAAATCAGCGAACCGATCGTTAGTCTGCGATAGTCTAGTGAATTTGTGTGCAAACGTGAAATTGTGTTCAACGTTCGATTAAATTGATGATTATTCCAGATGAGTATAAGTACATGTTCCAATTTATCCTGGTGTTCGCCAATTCAATTCATAACAACGCTACACTCTGTCCAACTTCTATAAGACCACCCTGATTATAGTTCGTTGCAACACAAACAGTTAAAATTTCAACAAGATACATTCATACATTATTGAATGCTTAGAATAAAGTATATTTAACGTCAATTTAGTTCAAAAGATATGTATGTTTATTTATTGTGCTTAAATATGATGATTTCAGCTGTCCAGTTTCTATAAGACCATTTCAAAATTCATAAGTATTATCAATGAAAAATTCAGAACGATCGGCTGATTTACATGTCAATAATTGTCAACCTTGCCATTTCAGCTAATAAACTGGTAAATTCGTGTTGGAATACTATTTACCAAATTCTGCCTAACGGATTTCTCGATATTTTTGCATGTTTCCGAAATTGCGACTTCAATCGTGGTGTACCGTTTTCCCTCAGTGTAGATTCGTCGTACAAGGATCCCCCTAAGATTTTCAACTGGATTCAAGCCTGGATAGCGAGCCGGCCAGTTAAAAAAATTAAGATTTGGTCCTTAATCCATTGCTTAGTTTCCTTGCTGGTATGAATAGTATCATTGTTTTGCTGGAAGGTGAATTTTTTGTGACGATATCAACGCAAAAACGGTAGGAGAGAGGATTTCAGAACATCTATATGTAATCCTTGAATGATGTGAAAGCTATCTTAAGCTTTCCGGTTGCACAGAATCCCGCCCAAACCATACACGAACCTCCACCAAAATTCCTGGTTGAAAAATACGGTTCCTTCTTCCATAAATCACGCCAGTACCCGTTGAAGCCATCAGAACCATCCAAATTGAACTTTTTTTCGTCAGTGAAGATAACCTATACATTGAAGAACTTTTCGTTATGGTATATAGCAAAATGTATTCTATTGGAAACATTCTTTGTCACCACATACCATGTCCCACTGTCGGTTCATGTGAGTTTTGGCAAAACTCAGACGTCTTCCGATATGAGATTTTTTTTTTTCCAAAATATATATTGTATTAAGGCACATGTGGCGTTAGCCTGACGGGGCCGGGAGTCCAATATTTTGACAATATTTGTCTTACAACTATGTTAGTAATATGTAACCGATTACTCGCGGTTGGCTCGAGGTTAGTATTACAAGTGTTCTCATAATTGGTATGTTGCAGTCTTCGATGCTCTGTACGTGTGCCCGATACGGGATACTTCCTATTGGGATGCAGCCGACCATTAATCAGCAACGTCCCCCTAGTCTGTACCCCATATCTAGCGTGGTGCGTCTTTCTCGACTCGAGGAATCCAGGATAGAATGGTCACTAGCCGGCGCAATCATCAGCTCGTGTAGAGTTGTCATGAGCGGTACAACCTTTGGCTCTTGTTGAATGATCAGTGGACTGCACAACCTTCGGCCCGTGCATCTGTAAAGAGTGTGTGTATGTATTGCCGCGACTAAGCAAAAGTTTATCGATCGGATAGGAGGGATATGAAACGGGGGCACAACGAAGGAAACATCATTAAACGTTGACATCGGCGTTTCTGAGGAACAGGTATAGATGAAGCAGAAGATCAGGATCACGGCTACCTAAGATATCCCGGACGGGGATATCCGATTGTCTGCCTTGTGCTCTCAGTGCTCTAGAGAGCTGAGAGCGAGCAGCATGGAACCGGATACACGACCAGACAACATGCTCGATGTCGTGGTAGCCATCGCCACAATCCGATATGAGATGTTGTAAGATGAAAAGCTTTAAGCTTTTAAGCCCTCTTTATGTGAGGGTTTTTTACCAAAACATGACAAATGGTCACCCGAGTAATATTTAAATTGAAATATTGCTTTATTTGTATAAGCGATTTTGAGGTATTCGAAGGAGTTCTAGCTATTTCCCGCTTATCTCGGTCAGAGAGCTTCGATTTACGTGGCGCTCTCTCCTTCTTACCGTATCATCGAGGATTCGCCAAATAATTGAGCACTACTTGATGGGATCGTCCAAACCGACGATTTCTCTGATACCAACTTTTTTTTTTGTGAAATGCATCGATTTGTCTTTATATTCTCTCCGTGAGCACTTTTCCCTTCGGAATATTCCAGATGTGTTGATAAAAACAACTAAAACAACGGAAAATGTAACTGGTCTTATAGAAACTTGACACTTAGAAAATACAAAAAAAAGTCGTTTACGCTCAGCGCTTGTACTCACACATAAGAAAATCATGCAGCGTATGGTAGTCACCAATACCAATACACACAAGAATATAACTTGAAACATTGTTTGTTTATAATGACATAAAGCAGCAAGATCATCACCTGGTCTCATAGAAGTTGAATGGAGTGTATCGCTTTGGTGGCGTGCGGCGTTATTGTTTGCAAGTCCTTTTGTGTTTAATGTAGGTTTTTGTCTTGGCTGTTGCTATCACTTGCACGGGTTTTTGTATGCAAGAAGAGTTTGTGTAGATCATGTGAAACGATAATATTGCTCAATGATGATCCAGTTGCTTGTGCAGGGATTTGCGCTGCTCGACATCACCGACACTGCCCATCTCTTACAAAAGCGACTGCTATGTTGATAGCGAGGAATGAAAATATTCAGTTTTAATGTAATGAATGTTTGTTGAATACCAATGATTGTGTGCGAGATGATCTTTTGGACCTCGTAGGGACCACACAAAACATCGTACTAAATTTCACCAGTAGCTTTAAAGAATAATGTTCTCTACACAATTTGAAAAAAAACATTTTTTTCTTGAGAAAAAAAATCCAAATCCTAATGATTCCACTCGTGATCAACATTCGATTCCCCTTTTCCACTTTAATAAGCGACTACTCACTTGCGCATATCATAAAATCAACTCTATGCTCTTTTCAATAAACTCATACTGACACCTTAAAACAAACAAAACAAAACATGAGAATGGGAATTAGCTGACACAGTCCCTATGTAGAACAGGTTTTACTGTATAACCTAACATGGATGGATGATTCAAATACATGATAATATTCACTTTTGTTGCACCAAATGAATAAGTCTGACACGTTTGGGTCATGATTTGTTGCTGTAGCTGAACATGAATCATTCGCTTTGCGTAGCCCGTATGATTCTGCTGCTACATGATGCATGGAGAGGTTCGACAAGTAATGAGTTAGAGGCAAAGAAGAATATAAACTTTCTGCACCGAAACCGTTCATGACGGTTTTGGTTTGCATGCTCGAGTATCGTGAAGTGCGAACCGAAGCAGAGTTATCTCGTTCTATGTTGTGTAATGATTTGTAGCACGTAAAAGCAAAAGAATGCCTCTGGGGGAAATGATTTCTGTAAGATCATGTTTGAACAAACGAAAGCGAATTCTTCAGTGAAACGGTTAATCGGCAAACACTGCGTAGAAGTGAAGAAAGAGATGGAAAAAATCTCTTCTCTTTCACTTCCTTTAAACGAAGTTCAAAAGAACATCGATGAGCGAGTAAAGATTGCGATTGAAAAGGAAACGGAGAAACTGTTCAGATCTTACGATGAGTTTCTAGCCTAGAAGCTGGGAATTATTGAAATAAGTTTTTTACAACATTTGAAAGATTTGAAAAGTTTGTTTATCGAAAAAAAAATACTGATGGAATAAAATTATCCAGGATCAACAGAAAGTGGACTCTGAACAGCAGTTCGTTCTAAACCTGATTGCCCTATCAGAGAAAAACAACAAATTGCAATGTATCAGCGTGAAGAATCGATACAACGATTTTAAATAATGATAACGAGGTTATAAAGAATGTACGCAAATATGCAAGCTGACTGGATAGCGCAACAATTAAACCAAAACCCCAAAAGAAACGTGAGGCTTGCCCTGCTATAGTGATTAAACCTGTTGAATCTTAGAAAAGCAATGACGACAAAAGAAATTTAAAAAAATATAAATTAAATTCTAGAATCCACTAAATTAGTGAAATTATAGAAACAATATAGTTGAGTGTGTGGCTGGAGATAACATTGAAATTGTGGACAATAACATTGAAGGTAATCTGGGAGATAAATTTAACGCTGTTGTTCCCAGACCGGCGAAACCAAAATTAAAAATATTGGGAATGAGTGATCGATATTCCTCAGATATTTTTATTGACGTCAAAACAAAGATATCGCGTGTCGAGAAGTGAAAGTCATTGCAGAATATGAAAATCCACAAGAAAGTAAGTATCTAATACAATGTATTTTTTTAAGTTTACCGTGACACTTATGGATGTCTAATGGATACTCGCAAAGAATCCATCGAATGGGATAAGCGTACGGTACTTGAGACCTCTAATATATTGCGTTGCTTCAAATATAGAGAATATAGACATCAGAACACATTATGCCGAAATGAGGAAAAATGTTCAAAATATAATGAGATGCTCATAAACTGATTTTAAGTGCGCAAATTATTCAAAATTTAAATTAAAATTTAGGACCATAACCTCAAATTGAACATAAAACATCCAGCTTATAGCACATGGTGTCCGTTGTATCGGAGGCTGCTAGAAGAGATGAAAAACAACGTTTTTCCAGTAATTAGCAACCCAAGGAAAGAAAATTTGAGAGGAAGCTAAAAATAATGTACTTTAATACATAGCGGGCTTTCTACAAACTACGTTGCAATGCGACATATTGTGAAAAATATCCACGTGTGGTCTTTCTTTCTGAAACGCATATTGTTGATGATAATTGTTTTGATCAATATATCTTCCCGGGTTACAAAGTTTCTTTTTGCCTATAACATTCCAGACACACCGAAGGAGTTGCTATATACGACAAAGAATCGATTCGGTTAAACTAATCTGTGGAAAATAATTGGTCCTTGGCAATTTCAGTTGAGAAGGGTATGCTGGTTAGGATTGGCCAATTTTTTAAAAAGATCGATCTTGTCGAATCGATTCTCCAGACGACGTAGGGATCGATCCACTGAATAAATCGGTACCAAAGAATCGATCTTTGCCGAATCGATCTTCGAAAAATCAAAAGAATTGTTTCCAATTTATCTGTTTATTCTATAGGAGTGTCGTGTTTTCTTTAGACATGGAATTCAAATTTCATATTTCTATTCAAACATCAAAAGCATTTTATCTTGTTCCTCAGCATGAAGGTCACAAAAAAATTTAAAGTCCAGAAAAAAACATTTTCCAGGGCATTCATTTTGTGACGTCGTGGAGTCGTTTGATTAAGCATTTCTTAAGCATAACTGTAAATTGAACAACTGATAATTGTCCGTAACTCAGCTGACAACGATTTCATGAAGGCTAGTCGTGCCATACGTTTGTCATTTAGACGAAGCTGATTCTTGATTTTGGCGCCTGTTCTTGATAATAACCTTTCGCGTGGAATTGATGTCAACATCTAGTTCAGTGATCTTTTGAGCCACTAGTGACAGTAAATCCCCTCAGTTGCATCGTAGAAGAAGCGATTCAAATGTTGACATTATGCTAAAAAAATTGGTTAGATGGTCATTGGTGAGATTAAAATCGATGTATACTGAAAAGAAGATCTACAAAAAGTTTTACTCGATTTTTTCGAGTCTAAAAGATCGATCCAAAAAATCGGAATGGAAAAGATCGATCTTCGAAAAATCGATCCGAGATCGCCCAATCCTAATGCAGGTGGAAAGTTTTGGAATTTTATATCACCTCCCCAGTTCTAGTGACCAGCGAGTTTTAGAAATTTTGAAAGAAAAACTGGTGGGAAGGTTTCAATTCAAATTAACGAACAACGAAACTATTCTTGTTTATATTGAGAATGAACATAGTGATCTTGAAGAAAATATAGATAAAATTAATTGCTGGAACAAATATTATAAAGAAGTGCTGTTTGTTCTTGTTGCTAGAAACCTGGATTTTACTGCAACCACTTACAATTTTTTGTATTCAATTTCAATTTGAAAGCAGCTGTTCTCATGAATGTTTTGAAAAAATGTACCAACCCCTTAATTTTTGAAAAACAAATCGATCTGAATAAGTCGAATGGCTCGGTACTGTTCGTCGCATTTCCGTCTCAAACGTAAACGTGATAAACAGTACGCAAAGTTTCGTAGAAGTAATTTGGAGAACGATTGGAAAAGGTACATCTCCGCGTGGAACATGGTTTCATGGGCCTTGAAAACGACTAAATGTGAGTACATTCAGAGGAAAATCGACCAACATCAGAATAACAGCAAGGGGTTATGGAGAATATTAAAAAGTTTACTTATCATTAAAAATAGCTTATCGCGGCCCATAACTTTTGAAAATGTAGAAGACAATTCAAAACAAATAATTGCGTTTGTTCAACTAATTAATCAAAGTATTGAATTGGTCAGTGAATTTCACGCAATAATACAGCCGATGAATAACAATTGCAGATTTTCTACCCATAACGTTTGTAGAGTTGAAAGACATTTGTTTTTCCTAGAAGAAATGGGCTGGTATCGACAATGTCAAAGCAAAAGTGATACAAGATTGCTTTCATGTTATTGGTTACAAACTGCTGCACCTGATAAATGAACCACTGCAAATAGGGCACGTACCGGTAGATTGGGAGGAATCACTTGTGGTTCCCATCCCCAAAGTTTTTTGGACGGATAAAGTAGCGAAGAGTACCGTTCTATTAACATGTTGCATAAAATAAAAAAAAGATTCGGAACATGTTGTGAAAGGCCAGCTCATGAAATATATTAATAACAATAATTTTCTGATATCGAAACAGTCGGGATATCGAAATAAAGTCTCGATCAGTCAAGGATCTTCCCGGGTTGGAAATTTGCTTGACATGCCTTAGGATCATTTTTTGACGTAGGACTACGTCTTACATTAAGGGTGCCAGATCAGAAAACAGGTCACGTTTTTATGAAATAAAGTTAACATTAATAACTATTTTTGCTGCGAACGGATTTTGATGATTTGCATACCAATCGAATTGAAAAAGCTCTAAGATATGTTTTATATGCTATACATTACAATCCCATAGTCTGTATAAGATTTAAATTGATGAAAAGTGGAAGCATTCCCATTTCCCCATACATTTTCGCTGACCCTTTGTGTGTTTTCCCGAACAGAGCTATCAATAATGGGTAACTTATGCAGTTGCTAGAATAGGAACAACGAAGGGAATAGCAAAAAGAGAGTATTTGCGAAGTAAACTCCACCCTTGAATAGTAAGTAAGCTGTCACTAGCGTGTATTGCATCTTCTCTGAGGAAAATTCTCAGAATCTCTTTCTGTGCCCGAAATAACAAAGGTCGCTTATTCTGCTCGTTTTGTGTTTTATGTTTCCCCTCGAGCTGTGAACGCTAACGAATATTTCACTTGAAGTGCATCTGGCATTGTAATTAGGTCGCTTCTAGCCATCAGGGTTTGGCTTTGTGTGTGTTGCTTGTTTTCATTGCGCGAAACATAGAACTTGTTCATTTCCTGTACATGTGAATAGCACACATTCGATACTTTTAGGTGCCATTCGTATTTTCTCTCGTGCGCATCGGCTCTGTTCTGATGCAACTAGCTTCTAGCTTTGTTGACGCTTTAACCGAGAGTCGAGAAACGATTTTTGATAAACGGTCATTCTCACGATGTTTCATTTTTTATCGTTGCAACTGTGTGCATCTGTTAGACACGTGTTTGATGCTTGCTGAATGGCGATGCACGGAAGATGCTTCTCGTCAAATACTCAGTCCAATGCATGCATTGATATAAAGAAACAAATTGCCACATATGACTAATTAATGTATTGTTCTCGCAAAGCCAAGAAAGAATCGTTACTTCTCGAAATGATTCTTCAAAACCACGCAAGCCATTAAATCTTCTCAGGGTCCCGGAACTTTTCACTAAAGAGTTATTTATGAAATTTCGACGTATTTGCGAATAATATACGAAATGATAAACCAACAAATTAAAAAAAAAAAGAATGCGTAGTCTTACGTCCTAAGCGGTCGTGTCTCGGATACAACCCCTCGATTTTTAAGTTTTTCCTATTTCTTGATTTTCTTATGATAGTTGATTTATGTCTGCAACAGAACCATTCCGTTTTATTTTGCACACTAGTTTTTCATTTGCATTATTTAATTTTAATATTAACTTAATGATAAATCGTCCTGCGATTTTTAAGTTTTTCCTATTTCTTGATTTTCTTATGATAGTTGATTTATGTCTGCAACAGAACCATTCCGTTTTATTTTGCACACTAGTTTTTCATTTGCATTATTTAATTTTAATATTAACTTAATGATAAATCGTCCTGCTCAAACCTTTGCAGGGGTATGAAGTGTATGTATACAGCACATAACAAGGTCGAGAGTCGAAATTTTGCTCAACAATGCATTAACTATGGCCATTCGGATTTTAGCTCCTAAATAACTTTCATCATTTGGATGAAACAGTCTTCAATATCAAACACTTCAATATAGATTCTCGATTGTTTTCGTAAAAAACATTCAATTTCGAACAACATAACACGCTAAATTGTTAATAGCACCGAATAACAATTCCAACTATCGTCAACATATCACACTGGTCCATACCACCCTGCCACGACAAAAGTTGAAGAGTTTACCAGTTCAACCACCAGCACCATCTTAACCTATATCGCACAGTTTGTGATGCAGCAATTTCATTGTTTCTCCCTGCCGACGTTACGTAACCTGCATTTGGTAAGACCTTCGACCTTTTGTAGGGGGATAAAAACGGCTCGGCACTTGCTTGCCACCCGTGTTCCAGGCGTATTACCCAGCGGCGTGCCCAGGCAAATGTTCGCCCACTACAAGTACCTTTCATACCGTAAATCATACAGATTTCAAAATCACGCGGTTTTCGCGATCTCATTCAATCGTCGGAGATCAATCAGTAGATATTATCCGCGAACCCTTCAGCCTTGGGGCCGTCGTGGGATACAGTTTCGAGGCGGATCTTCTTTTTCCTGCGAGATTGACCATAACAGGGGGTCCCTTCCATTACCCGGTGCAACACACATTGCCCATATATGCGCAGTCTCAGCCAGGGGTGATAATCAATAATGTGCGCGCAGCTCAGCATGCAAGCTGTCAATTATGTTTGCATTAATCGGAGTAAATTATTCAAATTGAATCGTCAACACGTAGACATGCGGATCTACACCGGGGGGATCCAGCTGGGAGTGCGCATACTACTAGCACTATTGAGCTGCAAAAACAAAAGCGTTTCCGCGGGGTGCAATAGAAAGAAAGGCTTGTGCATTCGGCCCGAGGGAGATTGATATCTGCCCGTTTCATATCTCAATTCTTCGCCAAGGAGAACTCGAGTGAATTATACAGACAGCAACCATTTGTTATATTTTATGGATATTCGCACTAACTTGGGGCTCTTGAGTAATCGAATGGGTCTCATATGTGAACTGCACTGGCAGTGATCGCACGCGGACTGCCGAAGCTATCAGATGGCACCGCAGTTCAGGGGTTTTGTAAATAGCGAATAAACAGCTGATTGGCACCACGGTGACCGCAATCCAGCAATTTATGCGGGGTATTAGTTTAATTGGCAGTAGAGATTTACATATGGGATTAGAAGTGGCGGATGATCACTCATCTCGGAGGATCTCGACATAGTGTGAAAGAATGGAAGCGATAATTTTCCAAAAATGACCTACTCGTTCCGATAGAATGGTGAACTGTGACGTAGGCGATAATTCACCCATTACAGGTGTGAGTAGGTGTTCAAAGAAAAGCGCGCGCTGTTGGGTTCAACAATTATTCGAACAATTCACAAAAAGAAATGGGCAAACGATTTACGAGTGTTGCTTTTGTTTTACACGCTTTGCTCGTACTCCTATGGGTTGTTATGCTAATGCCGCGCTCTCATCGGAGCCGCCGAAGTCGATCTGGGTTTACTGAGGCGTATGATATATTGCACTCATGCTGCAGGTGCGCTATCGTCGTTTTTCGTGTTTGAACCGTATTTTATCGTGAAACTGCTGTAGTTAAAGAATGGATATGGAAACGAAAATCGATTAAATATAGGAGGTTGTGTCCAAGATACGACCGCATTGTTGACGTAGAACTGCGCTGTTATTTTTTATAAGTCGCTTGTTTATACCTTCGGATATTATTCTATAATGCTGTGAAATTTTAGAAACAACTGCTTAGTAAAATAATCTCTGAAATGATTTTTTCATTGTAGAATCAGTTGACGATAATTGATTGATGATTCATTCTTGTCCTCGTAAAACAATACACTAGCTGATCGTATGTCGTTATTTATTTCATTTCAATGTATTGAAAATTTACCTCGTACGCTATTTCGGTGGCCTTTTTCGCAATTGACATAGACTCGGCTACAGTCGATTATATAATAGTTGCACCAGCACCATTACTCCACATCTCATAACTACATCAATATATCTTTGGCACCGCATGGAAACAACAACAATGACAACACTTGCAAGTATCAAATATCATGCTACATGTTATTTAGTATTGCCTCAAAGGAATCGCACCTCTAGGCATCGTTTGTACAATGTAAACCAAGCGCCAAACAAGCGTTCGCCGTAGCATGCATACAAAGCCATACATTGGTGGCTTGAAACTACTAGGAATACAAACACTTCTCATCATTTCGCTCTATTCTCAAAAGAAACGCTTCTGTTAATATTACTGGCCTCGAAAAAAGTTGCATTACTTTCTCATGCTCGAGAGAAGCGCATGTAGCGCTGCACTGATTTTAGTATTGTTGAGCCCCTCGTTTCTATGAGTATGAACAGTCAGTTTCAACACAACTCCCGTGAGTGGAATCTGAGTGTCTTTTCATATGTGTATGTTTCGGATGAACTGCAAAGCGAGTGCTTTTCTTCTTTCCGATTTCTCTGCTAGCTATAATTGAGTGCCAGATGTAACTCGACGGCTCAATTTAGCCAAGACACGTCTCAGAAAATGTCTTAGACACTCGTGTGAGTTTTTTCTAAGAAATTCACGTTTTCTTAACCGGGAGAGTTTTTGGCGGGTTTTCTTGGTATTTGAATTCGGAATCCGGCGAGCGATTTAAGCTGCGCTCGGGAGATTAAAGATAATCGCCCGAAAATGTTTGAAAAGAGGACAGATGTAGGCAAGGGGGTTGAGGGTAAGACTACGTATTATTAATATCGTTAATAATTGCGTAGTTCCGGTCCTTTTGAACATTGCGCTGATCTGAGGACTTAGAAGAAATATTCTTCCATTTCAACTTGGCCCGTGGAAGAGGCAGCAGTGTGCAGTTCCGTTTGTAAAATCGCGAGTAGTTTAAATGGTAGTTGGTACTTTTCCACGCCATAGTTAGTGTAGCTCATTTGTGTTTTTTTTTCTTCTGTTTTTTTAGTGAGCGCAGTTAGCTCAATTTTAAATTCAAAAATTACCCCTCCAGTTCGTAAAGTTCAAATTCAATTGGAGGTAATTGGTATTTTTTTTGCAAAATGTGGCTTTATGGTAAATGGCTTGTGTGTGCGCTTTTTTATGTGTTGTTTCTAGGTGGCACCACTTCTGACCCCACGGCTACGTTGGAATTGGCCCTCTCCGTCAACACGAGTGCCCCAGCAAAATTCTCGCGCTCCCGGCGGCTCGTCATCAGCGGAAGTTCATCGCTCTTCGCTGCCGTATCACGTAAATCCATGGTAGTGAGTACCCATTTATTATTTTCCTTTTAACATGCGCATGTAGGGAAATAATACACAACACTCTAATAAATGAGAGGTGCGCTATAGAGCGCAAGAACAGAAGCAACGCCACACAAAAGTACACACACAATAGCCATTGAAAAGTGAATGGAGAAGCCATAGCAGTATGACTAGAAAGTCAACCGCCATTACCAAATCTATTTAAATGTGCCTTTAGTGTAGTGAGCTAATTGCTATGTCTGCAAACCAAATGATGTTCGAGTCTGGAGTTAGATTAAATTTTTCTGTTATGTTTAAATGAGTTAAATTAGTTTTTTTGTCGTCACGCTGTTTTCCTGTAATAAATGTTGAGTTGAATATTTTATAGTCTGAGTTATTTACTGGCTAGCGGTGTGGGCTAAGTACCGGCAACTGATTTTTTTTTTGTAGTTGTAAAGGTCTTGAGTCTGCAAAGAGACTCCTTTTTGTTGCAGTTAGTTGAACATCCACTCCTACGCTCCAAAGCGAGCTTCGTTGTGGACAATATTTTCGCTAATTGGTCCAGTGAAGAAAATTTGCTGAAATTTGTGGTCTGGGGATCGACCCACGCACTCTCGGGCTTTAATCTTGTCCTCTGGACAAGCGGTGTTCGGGTTCACTGTACAGCGCAGCTCAAATTGAGAAACAAACCGGGTTTTGGGGGAAGAAAGATAAACCCGCCTTCGGAGTTCGATTCTCATTGGCCGGGCAACCAAAAAACACGGCGGTTGGCCTCCCTTACGGGAGTGGCGCTTAAGCCAACTACTTGACTGCGCAGAGTCCCGGTTAGGAAGGACTCACACGCCTAGAAGGCGTTAGCCCGACACTGTCACGCAGCTGTGTGGAGGAAGTTTTGCTACTGGCAAGCGAAACCTAATCACATACTAAATTCCAGCACATTTACTTTCTTGGTGACTAAACAAGAGAATATAAACTCTTTTTGTTAATAATAACCTCGAAAACAGTAGCATTGCTTCATTATGATCAAGATTAGCGCAAATGCAATCCTAGTTGAAGGCAGTTTTGCGACTGGCACGCAAAACCAAATAACTTATAACATTCCAGTAAGACATTCAAGACATGCTTGGTATTCCCCAAATAATTTTTTGGCGCATAACCTCAGCGCCTGCTTCGCCATAATTTCAGTTTAATACATTGATGCATTCTCAAAGGCATCAACGAAGCCCTTATGATGACGGAAACTGCTTGGAAAAATACTGAATTATGCCACACAGCTTGTACTCTGCTGATGAGTTTGTCAAGAGCGACCCCCTTCACCACCAGCGGGGGGAGCTTGATTTTGATTGCTACCTGGGTAACGGCGTTTACATTTTCGAACGGCGCGCCGTAGTCGCCTACTTCGCTGTTGTTCAATGCGGTGTCACACTCGCGAAGGCTCGGTTCAGTGCGAGCGCTTTTCGTTGCACCAACATCGCGTGCATCATTAAATGACGCTTGCCTCGAAATTATATTGCCCCTGGGAATGCGTTCGTTTTTTTGCAGGGCTCGAGCCTGCGTTCCTCTTCTTCTTGCTCATCACACACTACGCGAAGCGTCCAATTTATGACGCGGAAAGAAAAATTCCCGATACGAATAACGCGAAAAACGAACAGAAAAACCAAACGACGATATCCAAGTTGGATTACCACTGGTGAGGTCCAATCTTAGATCAAGGTGCAACGAAAGCAAAGTGAACTGGATTGCTCAACAGTTCGATGCCGAATGAAAGTTTGCCTCAGCGAGATCCACTGTTTATACTCTAGGCAAGTATTCCCCTTCATTCTTCTACTTTTCCTTTGTACACGGAGACTCTAAATCCTACGATTTCCCCTTCGTGGGTCATCGATAAGTTGCTCGTTATTGACAGCTCTGTTCGGGAAAGCACACAAATGAACAGAACAAATGTATGGGAAAATGGAAACGCTTAAAGTTTCCATGAATTTTAACCATTTACAAACCAGGGGATTCTAATGTATAGCATATTAAACAAATCTTAGGGAATTTCCGATTCGTGTAGTATGTAAATCGCCAAAATCCGTTCGCGGCAAAAATAGTTATTAACATTAACTTTATTGCATAAAAACGTGACCTGTTTTCTGATTTGGCACCCTTAATGAAAGACGTAGTTCATGCGATTACTTGCGAAAACTGAGACGCATCTTTCCCCAGTCATAACGACAATGATTCATGAACTGTGTATGTAGGGAAAGCTATGTGCTTGAGCTTGAGCTTAAGCTTGGGTAGACTGTACACTTCATAGTTGCTCTCCGTGATTGAACTGAACCAGCAAAATTGCACAAAGTACGAATCAGGATTCACTGAGGTAAGTGATGTGATTACGTTAACGCGAACTATCTACCACTCGACGAAACAAAATTCTTTAGGTATCCTCAAAAGGAAACCCTGTAAAATTTATTGAACCTGCTATATAGTCTTGTTTTGACATAGAAATCTCAACTAAGCACTAATGAAAATGACTCAAGTACTACTATGATATATTCCGTTGTTCATCGCGCGTACTCTATATCGAACATCAATCGCGACACTGGAGAGTTTTCTTCGCGAAATCTGACAAGGTAACTGAAAGAACTCATCGAGAATCAATCGGACTGGTGATATAACCCCAATCACGACGACGAAGGGTTAACTTTGGGAAACCTAAGAAGATAACCAAGAGAAATCCTCTACAACCTATCGTCCCGGCGATATGTACCGTTATTCATCGCACATACGCTTTATGGAAAAATAATCGCGACGGCGGAGATTTTTCTTTTGGGAAACCTGAGAAGGAGAAGAGAACTCCTCGAAATCAATCGAACCGGCGATACATTCCGTTATTCAACGCGCGTAATTTTTAACGAAATCTAATCGCGACGACGAAAGGGAATGATGCAATAAAAAAATAAAATGGAAGAAACAACTATTAAAAGAATAAACGAATAAAAGAATAAAAGAATAAAAGAATAAAAGAAAAAAAGAAAAAAAGAAAAAAAGAATAAAAGAATAAAAGAATAAAAGAATAAAATAATAAAAGAATAAAAGAATAAAAGAATAAAAGAATAAAAGAATAAAAGAATAAAAGAATAAAAGAATAAAAGAATAAAATAATAAAAGAATAAAAGAATAAAAGAATAAAAGAATAAAAGAATAAAAGAATAAAAGAATAAAAGAATAAAAGAATAAAAGAATAAAAGAATAAAAGAATAAAAGAATAAAAGAATAAAAGAATAAAAGAATAAAAGAATAAAAGAATAAAAGAATAAAAGAATAAAAGAATAAAAGAATAAAAGAATAAAAGAATAAAAGAATAAAAGAATAAAAGAATAAAAGAATAAAAGAATAAAAGAATAAAAGAATAAAAGAATAAAAGAATAAAAGAATAAAAGAATAAAAGAATAAAAGAATAAAAGAATAAAAGAATAAAAGAATAAAAGAATAAAAGAATAAAAGAATAAAAGAATAAAAGAATAAAAGAATAAAAGAATAAAAGAATAAAAGAATAAAAGAATAAAAGAATAAAAGAATAAAAGAATAAAAGAATAAAAGAATAAAAGAATAAAAGAATAAAAGAATAAAAGAATAAAAGAATAAAAGAATAAAAGAATAAAAGAATAAAAGAATAAAAGAATAAAAGAATAAAAGAATAAAAGAATAAAAGAATGAAAGAATAAAAGGATAAAAGAATAAAAGAATAAAAGAATAAAAGAATAAAAGAAAAAAAGAATAAAAGAATAAAAGAATAAAAGAATAAAAGAATAAAAGAATAAAAGAATAAAAGAATAAAAGAATAAAAGAATAAAAGAATAAAAGAATAAAAGAATAAAAGAATAAAAGAATAAAAGAATAAAAGAATAAAAGAATAAAAGAATAAAAGAATAAAAGAATAAAAGAATAAAAGAATAAAAGAATAAAAGAATAAAAGAATAAAAGAATAAAAGAATAAAAGAATAAAAGAATAAAAGAATAAAAGAATAAAAGAATAAAAGAATAAAAGAATAAAAGAATAAAAGAATAAAAGAATAAAAGAATAAAAGAATAAAAGAATAAAAGAATAAAAGAATAAAAGAATAAAAGAATAAAAGAATAAAATAATAAAAGAATAAAAGAATAAAAGAATAAAAGAATAAAATAATAAAAGAATAAAAGAATAAAAGAATAAAAGAATAAAAGAATAAAAGAATAAAAGAATAAAAGAATAAAAGAATAAAAGAATAAAAGAATAAAAGAATAAAAGAATAAAAGAACAAAAAAATAAAAGAATAAAAGAATAAAAGAATAAAAGCAGCCATCGACATCACCCAAGAAACGCTGCGCCTACGAGACGTGTTGCGACTGCCAGACGACAGTCGTCCACACTTGTGGGTACCACTAGGCGCCGGATCATGTGGACACACGAAATGAATGAATTCGTGATCCGCGCCTATTACATCTGCACTGCTTTGGAGACGGACATGAGCGGTCGCCCTCGAATACTAACAATGTTCGAGGAAGCGTATCCAGAGTTCGTCGGGAGGCTTGATCAGAACGCGATGAACGCGAGGCGTAGAGCGATAGTACGCAACAACATGCTCTCCCAAACGCAAATCGACGAGATCAAGCAGCAGGTGCAGAGAGAAATAAGCTCCAGGAACAACAGAGCAAGCGATGTGTCGAGACGAAGTTCAGTACGGCTGAGCAATTCATTCGCGAGTGGGGCACGCGAATCAGCACCAGTGGAGGCCACAGTACTACAACCCCCTGAGCCGGAAAACCCACAGCCAGATCAACAACTACTACGCGATCTGGTCTTCCACTACGACGAGGCGATCTCACAGTTCCGCGACACAGACCCATTGTCGCGCCCCAGGATCCCGAAGTTGCAGCATTCCCGCAGGCTGACAAGTGCAGTAAAGCTCATGAACGAGCACGTTCTTCCGCTGCACTTGGTTGATGCTGAGAACATGGAGGAGCTGCAACTGAAAGTTTACTGTGCTGCTGTGGCGACCGCCAAAAGTTTAGGATACCGTATTAGGCCAAGAGGCGGACTGCTCCAACATCTCCGTGAAAGGCGTGAGCCTCCATGGCGAAGGAGATTGGAGCAACGGATCCTAAACAAGCGCGCCGCAATTGGAAGACTGATGGCGTACAAAAGAGGCAACAGATCGGCGAAATTATGTCGCCAAGTTGCTGTGATCGTGCGGCCTACTGAACTTCGCCAGCTGGGAGCTCACCAGCTGACGGAAAAACTCGACACACTGGTACAGCAATTGAGCGTCCTAACTAAACGGCTGAAACGTTACTCTGACTCTGCAAAGCGCCAGGAACAAAATCGGATGTTCAGAGATAACGAAAAAGCGTTCTACGACCACATTAGCGACGAGAAGCCCGACTACCGCGAAGGTTTGCCAGATATTAGCGATGTGACGAACTTCTGGGCTGGTATTTGGGAGACCCCAGTACAACATCGCGACGGGCAAATGTGGTTAAGACGGGAGGAGGAGAGTTGTGGTGAAATTGGAGAGATGCCAGCTATCATCGTCGAAGAGAACGATGTCCGCGAAGCCTCGCGGTACCTGAGGAACTGGGCAGCACCGGGCCCCGATGGTGTTCAGAACTTCTGGCACAAGAAGCTGACCGTCGCACATCAAAAGATAGCTGAGAGCTTCAACAAGGTGCTACGTGACCCACACAACCTCCCTGAATTCGCCACTCGTGGCGTCACATTCCTCCTCCCGAAAGACAGCAACACATTGAACCCATCAAAGTACAGGCCGATAACGTGCCTATCGAGTCTGTACAAGATATTAAGCAGCATCATAACCGCCAAAGTTTCTGCCCACTGCGAACAACACCATATCATTGCAGAAGAGCAGAAAGGATGCAGAAAAAATACGCATGGCTGCAAAGACCAGGCCATCATCGACGCAGCCATAGTCGGCCAGGCGGTTTATAACCAGCGGAACCTAAGCATGGCCTATATCGATTACAGGAAGGCTTATGACTCCATACCTCACTCGTTTCTCGTCCGGGTATTGGAGCTCTACAAAATTGATCCCGTCGTCGTTAGGTTCCTGCAGCATGCGATGAGGCAGTGGAGCACGTCTCTGCACCTTAGTGATGGGGAAAATGTGTTGCAGTCTAGAACGCTGCAGATAAAGAGGGGGATATTCCAAGGCGACTCTTTCAGCCCGCTTTGGTTTTGTCTGGCACTGAATCCCCTCAGTAGGACGCTCAATAGAAACGGTCATGGCTATAAAATAAGGTATGGTGACGGCGCCCACGAAGAAGTGACCCATACCTTCTACATGGATGATCTCAAGGTCTACGCTGATTCACGTCAGCGTCTAGGTGTAGCTATCCGGGTTGTCGAAGACATAAGCAGGGACATCTGCATGGAGTTCGGCCTCGACAAGTGCCGCTGTGTCCATCTGCTGAAAGGGCAGCTTACCGAATCCGGAGGTTACGAGGTCTATGACGGCGAGTTCATAAGAGACATGGTTCGTGGCGAATCCTATAAATATCTTGGATTCCGACAGCTCACCGGGATTCGCCACTCCGACATCAAGACGGAGCTGCGAGACAAGTTCTTGAGTCGAGTGAACTGTGTCCTGAGGACTTTCCTCAACGCGGGGAACAAGGTACGCGCGATCAACACATTCGCGGTTCCCCTGCTGACCTTCAGTTTTGGTGTAGTCAAATGGAGCAAAACTGACCTAGAGGACCTTGAGAGGAGGATGAGGAAAGCATTCAAAGAGGCCGGAATGCACCATCCTCAATCGGCACTGGAGAGAGTTTCACTGCCACGCAAAGAAGGGGGACTTGGAATAGTCGACATATCTGCACTGTGTGTTGCCCAGGTACGACAACTGCGCGAGTACTTCGCAGAACGCGCAAGCCAAAACGCGCTATACCGGGCTGTCTGCGCCGCCGACAGAGGATACAGCGCTCTGCACTTGGCGCAAGCGGAGTACCAACTCAACTGCAATCTGCAGACAGTGGAGGAGAAGATTGCAGCTTGGAAGCAGAAGGCAGTGCATGGTGCCCACCCCCATCAACTGGACCGGCCACACGTCGACAAGGCCGCATCTAATCTGTGGCTAACGCGTGGTGAGCTCTCTTCAGTAGTAGAAGCCGACATGATAGCCATCCAGGACAGGATAATGCCGACGAGAAACTGCAGGCGGTACGTCTGGCATCAAGACGTTGATGACATTTGCCGGATGTGAAAACCAGGTGAAAACATAGAGCACATTATGGGAGGCTGTCCCGTTTTGGCCAACGCAGCCTACACCGAGCGCCACAACAGCGTGGCCCGTATTGTTCATCGACAACTGGCGCTCCAATGTGCTCTACTGGAAGACAACGTACCAAACTACCGGTACCTGCCTGCACCTGTCCTGGAAAATGCACTGTTCTGACCGACCTTTCGATCCACCACAACCGCCCAGATATAATGGTTTACGACAAGAGCGACCGCAAAGTCACCATCATCGATGTCGCTATTCCACTGAACCAGAATCTGGAGGAGACCCACGGTCGCAAAATCTGCAAGTACCGACCATTGGCCGTGGAGCTCAAGGAACTGTGGGGGCTAAGGGAGGTCCCAAGAATTGTTCCAGTCGTTCTCTCTGGAACTGGAATTATCCCGAAGACACTTCTGGAAGCGCTAAAGGTGTTGAACATGGAGAAGGAATTGGCCGGCACCCAAAAGTCGGTCATCCTTCCCCCCCGGGCGATTGTCCGACAATTTCTCGGTCAGGACTGAAACAGCACGAGCATGCAGATACGTGCATTCCGCAGAGCCTAGTCCCCCTTTGGCATTCAGAAGCCCGGGGGCAGGTGAAAATTCTGGCTAGGTTCGCCTAGTTAAGAAGTGAGATAAGTCTGCTAAAAAAAATAAAAGAATAAAAGAATAAAAGAATAAAAGAATAAAAGAATAAAAGGGTTCTGGGTTCTCAAATGGGGATCAACATAGGGTAGGAGCCTGCCTGTTGGTCTCAAATGTTCCTATCTCACGCCTCCACGAAGATCATATGACGACATTTTTAGATCGGGCGTGAACTGGAAACACACACCTGGTCTTGGCTCCGAGAACGGGTGTCGAAAGTGGCTAAGTGAGGGGGTGCGAGCGAGTCAGAGCGCTATATCTCTCCCGGGGAAGGCCTCCCGGGTCATGGAGGCCTTGCCAACCCGCTGTCTCCCGGGCAAAGGAGATACACCCAATAAAATGGAGCTACGATCACGAAGAATAATTAGAATGCGATCACCCGAGGAGGGTCCCCGAACTGGAGCTGGTCCTGGAACGGGCGTAAGAGCGAGCGGCCAGCGGCTGGAGGGCGATGTGCAAGAGCGGGCCACCAGCCGGGTTCAACCCGAAGAGCTACCGCCACACGGAAACAGCAGCCATCGACATCACCAACGAAACGCTGCGCCTACGAGGCGTGTTGCGACTGTCAGACGACAGTCGTCCACACTTGTGGGTACTACTAGGCGACGGATCATGTGGACACACGAAATGAACGAATTCGTGATCCGCGCCTATTACATCTGCACTGCTTTGGAGACGGACATGAGCGGTCGCCCTCGAATACTAACAATGTTCGAGGAAGCGTATCCAGAGTTCGTCGGGAGGCTTGATCAGAACGCGATGAACGCGAGGCGTAGAGCGATAGTACGCAACAACATGCTCTCCCAAACGCAAATCGACGAGATCAAGCAGCAGGTGCAGAGAGAAATAAGCTCCAGGAACAACAGAGCAAGCGATGTGTCGAGACGAAGTTCAGTACGGCTGAGCAATTCATTCGCGAGTGGGGCACGCGAATCAGCACCAGTGGAGGCCACAGTACTACAACCCCCTGAGCCGGAAGACCCACAGCCAGATCAACAACTACTACGCGATCTGGTCTTCCACTACGACGAGGCGATCTCACAGTTCCGCGACACAGACCCATTGTCGCGCCCCAGGATCCCGAAGTTGCAGCATTCCCGCAGGCTGACAAGTGCAGTAAAGCTCATGAACGAGCACGTTCTTCCGCTGCACTTGGTTGATGCTGAGAACATGGAAGAGCTGCAACTGAAAGTTTACTGTGCTGCTGTGGCGACCGCCAAAAGTTTAGGATACCGTATTAGGCCAAGAGGCGGACTGCTCCAACATCTCCGTGAAAGGCGTGAGCCTCCATGGCGAAGGAGATTGGAGCAACGGATCCTAAACAAGCGCGCCGCAATTGGAAGACTGATGGCGTACAAAAGAGGCAACAGATCGGCGAAATTATGTCGCCAAGTTGCTGTGATCGTGCGGCCTACTGAACTTCGCCAGCTGGGAGCTCACCAGCTGACGGAAAAACTCGACACACTGGTACAGCAATTGAGCGTCCTAACTAAACGGCTGAAACGTTACTCTGACTCTGCAAAGCGCCAGGAACAAAATCGGATGTTCAGAGATAACGAAAAAGCGTTCTACGACCACATTAGCGACGAGAAGCCCGACTACCGCGAAGGTTTGCCAGATATTAGCGATGTGACGAACTTCTGGGCTGGTATTTGGGAGACCCCAGTACAACATCGCGACGGGCAAATGTGGTTAAGACGGGAGGAGGAGAGTTGTGGTGAAATTGGAGAGATGCCAGCTATCATCGTCGAAGAGAACGATGTCCGCGAAGCCTCGCGGTACCTGAGGAACTGGGCAGCACCGGGCCCCGATGGTGTTCAGAACTTCTGGCACAAGAAGCTGACCGTCGCACATCAAAAGATAGCTGAGTGCTTCAATAAGGTGCTACGTGACCCACACAACCTCCCTGAATTCGCCACCCGTGGCGTCACATTCCTCCTCCCGAAAGACAGCAACACATTGAACCCATCAAAGTACAGGCCGATAACGTGCCTATCGAGTCTGTACAAGATATTAAGCAGCATCATAACCGCCAAAGTTTCTGCCCACTGCGAACAACACCATATCATCGCAGAAGAGCAGAAAGGATGCAGAAAAAATACGCATGGCTGCAAAGACCAGGCCATCATCGACGCAGCCATAGTCGGCCAGGCGGTTTATAACCAGCGGAACCTAAGCATGGCCTATATCGATTACAGGAAGGCTTATGACTCCATACCTCACTCGTTTCTCGTCCGGGTATTGGAGCTCTACAAAATTGATCCCGTCGTCGTTAGGTTCCTGCAGCATGCGATGAGGCAGTGGAGCACGTCTCTGCACCTTAGTGATGGGGAAAATGTGTTGCAGTCTAGAACGCTGCAGATAAAGAGGGGGATATTCCAAGGCGACTCTTTCAGCCCGCTTTGGTTTTGTCTGGCATTGAACCCCCTCAGTAGGACGCTCAATAGAAACGGTCATGGCTATAAAATAAGGTATGGCGACGGCGCCCACGAGGAAGTGACCCATACCTTTTACATGGACGATCTCAAGGTCTACGCTGATTCACGTCAGCGTCTAGGTGTAGCTATCCGGGTTGTCGAAGACATAAGCAGGGACATCTGTATGGAGTTCGGCCTCGACAAGTGTCGCTGTGTCCAGCTGCTGAAAGGACAACTTACCGAATCCGGAGGCTACGAGGTCTATGACGGCGAGTTCATAAGAGACATGGTTCGTGGCGAATCCTATAAATATCTTGGATTCCGACAGCTCACCGGGATTCGCCACTCCGACATCAAGACGGAGCTGCGAGACAAGTTCTTGAGTCGAGTGAACTGTGTCCTGAGGACTTTCCTCAACGCGGGGAACAAGGTACGCGCGATCAACACATTCGCGGTTCCCCTGCTGACCTTCAGTTTTGGTGTAGTCAAATGGAGCAAAACTAACCTAGAGGACCTTGAGAGGAGGATGAGGAAAGCATTCAAAGAGGCCGGAATGCACCATCCACAATCGGCACTGGAGAGAGTTTCACTACCACGCAAAGAAGGGGGACTTGGAATCGTCGACATTTCTGCACTGTGTGTTGCCCAGGTACGACAACTGCGCGAGTACTTCGCAGAACGCGCCAACCAAAACGCGCTATACCGGGCTGTCTGCGCCGCCGACAGAGGATACAGCGCTCTGCACTTGGCGCAAGCGGAGTACCAACTCAACTGCAATCTGCAGACAGTGGAGGAGAAGATTGCAGCTTGGAAGCAGAAGGCAGTGCATGGTGCCCACCCCCATCAACTGGACCGGCCACACGTCGACAAGGCCGCATCTAATCTGTGGCTAACGCGTGGGGAACTCTCTTCAGTAGTAGAAGCCGACATGATAGCCATCCAGGACAGGATAATGCCGACGAGAAACTGCAGGCGGTACGTCTGGCATCAAGACGTTGATGACATTTGCCGGATGTGCCATCAACCAGGTGAAAACATAGAGCACATTATGGGAGGCTGTCCCGTTTTGGCCAACGCAGCCTACACCGAGCGCCACAACAACGTGGCCCGTATTGTTCATCGACAACTGGCGCTCCAATGTGCTCTACTGGAAGACAACGTACCAAACTACCGGTACCTGCCTGCACCTGTCCTGGAAAATGACCGTTTCAAGCTGTACTGGGATCGCACTGTTCTGACCGACCTCTCGATCCACCACAACCGCCCAGATATAATGGTTTACGACAAGAGCGACCGCAAAGTCACCATCATCGATGTCGCTATTCCACTGAACCAGAATCTGGAGGAGACCCACGGTCGCAAAATCTGCAAGTACCGACCATTGGCCGTGGAGCTCAAGGAACTGTGGGGGCTAAGGGAGGTCCCAAGAATTGTTCCAGTCGTTCTCTCTGGAACTGGAATTATCCCGAAGACACTTCTGGAAGCGCTAAAGGTGTTGAACATCGAGAAGGAATTGGCCGGCATCCAAAAGTCGGTCATCCTTAGCACCTGCGCGATTGTCCGACAATTCCTCGGTCAGGACTAAAACAGCACGAGCATGCAGATACGTGCATTCCGCAGAGCCTAGTCCCCCTTTGGCATTCAGAAGCCCGGGGGCAGGTGAAAATTCTGGCTAGGTTCGCCTAGTTAAGAAGTGAGATAAGTCTGCTAAAAGAAATGGAAACTATATCGGGTCCATAAACTGCACAAATTTTATTGGCAGCTTGAGATGCATTTTTGCCTTTGTCATAGTAGTACTGTAAAATATGTCGGATTTTCTCTTTATTTTGCTCCATATTTGCGACACTATAACCAAGGATGGAAAACAAGGGAGCATGATGTGATTTACGATTAATCGCAAACTGCACAGATCGCAATCTGTGCAAACTGCGACTAACTATTAATCCTCACCCATCATAACCAAAAGATTTTCTCTTGGTAAGAATTTGCTCCATGGGAATGAGTGTCTCTATGACGTACGCTTTACGATTCTCGCTCTCTCGTCCGGGCGTTCAATTTTCTGGGTAAAATAAAAAAATGCGCTACAGCAGATAGGACGACTTTAATGTTTCATGTTTCACAGAGGATTTCTCAGATGGTGTTCAAATTAATCTACAAGAGTCTACAAATAATAATTCCCCTCAAATCACTAATTTTATGAGTTAATGTAAATGCGTTATTGGCCAAGGCAATTACGACATCGAACACGTGGTCTTGCGAGATATATTTTTCCGCCAGCCCAAATACAGACCTCTTTTTTCGGGCCCGAGTAAACTGGTGGCTAGAAAAGACCTTGATTACCTTGAATTAATCAAAAAACATAAATTAGCACAAATATGTCAACATGTGTTTTTTGTGTAAGCACGTAAATATTTGCTCATAATTTTTTTTGGATTGTGGAACTCTACATAATTTGCATACAGATAGACTATCTACAGTTTGTGGGGGGAATACTCATACAACTCAAATGGATAATGATTATATGCTATCACAAAGCTGAGAAATTTTTTGACGTTTGGTTTCACTATTGATTCATTAAAAAAAAACTTTATTTTTAAATGTTTTCTTATCCTGAGACTGGCTCACCATATTGCACTGCTACTAAAATCGTAGGCTAACTTCAAGGATATTTTTTATTCATTTTCGGCGAATAATCAATAGAGTGCAATGTCATGAAACATCAGAATAATAGCAAAAACAATATTACGATCATAAGGTGTTGGACTCCCTTGGCCGAGTGGTTAGCGTCATAACTAACATGCCGGGTGTTCGGGTTCGATTCCCGTTCTGGTCGGGAGAATTTTTCGTCAAAGAAATTTCCTCCGACTTGCACTGTGATCACTCGTATTCTAGAGCTTGCCACTCAGAATGCATTCAAGGCGTGTTATTTGGCATAGAAATCTCAACTAAGTACTAATAAAAATGACGCAAGTAATACTACGTTGAGACGGCGAAGTTCCTCTAGGAACGTTAGTGCCATTGAAGAAGAAGAAGAAGGTGTTGGACAGGTTATTCCAGACGACATTGGAATATATTCCATCTGATCATCTTTAGAAAGGTTAATGACCTCCAAAGAATAAATTTATCTTGGGCACATTGGATTGATGTTCATGACTTCCAGTTGGACGTTTATTCGCTTTGATAATAATTATGTGGTCTTCACAAAGCATATATTCCAATGCCGTCAGTTCACTGAAATTCTTCGCATACCGTTTGATGATAAGGTGGGATGTTGATAATCATTTGCTGCGATACCTATTGTTCCAACAGTATTCATTCGACAAAATGAAGACTGAATACCTGAAATTAACCAGATTCAACCATGCAAATCTGCGGTCAAAGCAGTATGTACACTTGAGAGATGCAACAAGTTTGAAGGGATATAAAAAAAACATTTGTCGTTCGATAAATCTACTGCCACATTTGTCGGAAGTCCACGATATATGAATAACATACGTCCATACTAATTCATTACATTTATTCGCAACGAAGAACGTAACCACACAGAATTAAATTAATCAAATATGTGATCCGTTTTATCTACAAAATAAAAAAGGGTCTGAAATTCAATCGAATTCGAAAGGTGTTTCGTGAAGTCACTAATTGAATTACTATTGGAAAAATTATTTGGAGAGAAATGTGAATGTTCAGAATTATTGGAATCTATAAAACGATTTTGGGCGGGATGAGATTCGCCCAAATCTGCTGGTAATAAAATTAATCAATTGCATCCATTACCCGTCTGCTGTTTATCGGGCGGGAGACGACAGCAAAATAGAATCGACACGAGACTGAGTCAGCCACTCACTGCGGACAGTGCAATAGAGAATTAAAAATCCCTCGACGAGTGTCGTAAGATTTCAGTTGATCGTCTCTTGTTACACTTTCCGATCAAGAACTCATCATCCGCTCTATGGAATGGGATTAATCGTTTGTGGCTTGCACTCACGATAAAACTTTAGTAGCAGAAGTAATGCTCCGAGAGTGCAAGCAGTTCTTCTAATATTCTTTCTAATGGAAGTACCAGAATCGTCCTATATAGCGTACTTTTTGATGTAGAGCCAGCTTAAGGCAAACAGAGACCAAAACAAAGAAAAGAAGCTCAAAAACTCTGTCATTATTGGAATTCGAACATTTGCGTAGAAGGATGTTTTTCGTCAAAAATGGTTCTCTATCACCTCCTGAAATAATCCGAATTAATGTTAATATTAATGTTTTGACGTAGGACTACGTCTTTCATTTCTATACCAGGGTGTAAAATCAAAGTTTCGAAAACGAAAGCGTTACGCCGGAGACCGAGATTTTGAGCGTTAATAGCTCTTAAACAACTGAACGAAATGGTATGATAAACACTTAATTCGAAAGATAAAATGTCTACGCGTCATATACTTGTTACTTTTTCATCCAAAAACTTGCTTCAATAGTCTTAAAATTGCTTTCAAAACAGGCTATTGAAATCACCAATCGGTATATAAGCGAGCGCCGCTCGTAAACCCACTCAGTTATGATTGAACAGCGATTGGAGCATGTTGTCGTTGTTGTTGTGAAGCTAATTTCGTTTATCATGAAAGCGCTGATGAACGGTGTCACCAAGAGGCTGTTTGTGCACCTAAGGCCAGAAGGGAATCCATCAGGAGGAGAGTGATGCCATGGTTCCGCTTGAAACATCGGAGCAGCCGCCACACACACACATACACACGCGGAACCCTCGTTGTTATCATCGTTGCTGAAAAATAATCTACCAGTTCCCCTGGGAATTGAAAAATACATTCATGCGAAAAAGGTTAATTTTAATGTTTTCTATCAATATAACACTGCAACCAAATACATTTGGTTTTGTGATTTTCAATCAATCGCAATTAACAGGAAAGCTTCTGAATATTTTTTCCCCATCAGTGAAAAATTTTCGTATCCAATATTGGATGCATAACATGAAAAACGGAAAATGTTTCACATCGCGAAAATCAAGTTATTTTCGAGCGATTATTTGCTTTCTACTCATATAATGCTGCGGATTTTTTTCAATCAAGTGCGATCAACGTAAGACCACGTCTTTCGGCAATTTATTAGAGGTGCAAGAGGTGCAAAGAGGTGCAACTTTAGGAATTCCCGCTCTACGCGCACTGGCAAACGATGTTTACTCAACAATTTCTCTAACGAGAAATGGGTGTTGTGAGAAAGGATTAGCGAACGCAAAAACGACAAACGGGAGAAAGAGATGTTTGGAGGTTGAAGGAAATTGGCAGAAAACATCTTCATTTTCTCTTTCGAATAATGTGATTCATACCGCTTCGTTTTGCCAGAAGAGATTATTAATGCTCAAAGGAGGTATCGAGTCCGAGGAAATTACCCAGCGCAAATTAGAGTCGACTATCGATTGCGGCATTCGTACACAAATATTTTTATCAAAGTGATTTCTTCGATATGGGGAAATATTCACTACACCATGCCATGTATTTCATATTCTTCACTATCAAATCCATATCCATGGCTCCTAGCGGTATCGAATTATCATCGACACCACGATTTTCGCTGAATGCTCATTTCAGTTCGGCATGTAAAAAACTTTTCTGAACTCTAATCCATCAAATTTGGAGCCCTGAAAAGGGCCGTTGATTATATGCTAAACTAATACAGCACGCTCTCCTCGGATACGATGGGTCAGCTGGATGTCCTTGGGCATGATGTGACGCGTTTTGCAAGGATAGCACACTAATTGGTATCTTCGAATAAGCCTCCTGCAGCGTCATAACCGCAGAACTTTGGAAGCGCAAGTCGGTTTTGAAGTCCTGAGCAATTCCACGAACCAAATGCTGCAAAGGTAGCTTGCGGATCAGCAATTCGGTCGACTTCTGATAGCGACGAATTTCACGCAAAGTTCCTGGTCGATAGCGATGTGGCTTCTTCACCTATCCTGCGGCTGGTGCGCTTATCCGAGCTGCTTTCGTGTGCCTCACCACCGAAAGACTAACGAGCTGTTTGCTTGGTCCCAAACAAACGAGTCGTCACGGCGCGAGAGTAGAGTAAAAAATGAACTAAAGCAAAGGAAGCGTAATTTTATAAACCATAAAAGTATAGAATCTAAACCCCACCCTTAATATATTCGTAGCTTACCCTGAGAGAGAAACGAATAACATCGAAGTAAGTATACAGTAAGCTAATATAATAAAGAGGGTGGGGTTTACATTCGATACTTTTATGTTTTATAAAATGACGCTTCCCTTGCTTTCGTTCATTTCTTACTCTACTCTCGCACCGTGAGGACTCGTTTCATCGGGACTAAGCAGACAGCTCGTTAGTCTTTCGGTAGTAAGGCACCACGAAAGCAGCTCGGATAAGCGCACCAGCCGCAGGATAGGTGAAGAAGCCACATCGCTATCGACCGGGAACTTCGCATGAAATTCCTCGCTATAGCAAGCTACCTTTGTAGCATTTGGTTCGTGGAATTGCTCAGGACTTCAAAACCGACTTGCGCTTCCAAAGTTCCGCGGTTATGACGCTGCAGGAGGCCTATTCAAAGATACTAATTTGTGTGCTATCCACGCAAAACGCGTCACATCATGCCCAAGGACATTCAGCTGGCCCGTCGAATCCAAGGAGAGCGTGCTATATTAGCTTAGCATATAATCAACGGCCCTTTTCAGGGCTCCAAATTTGATGGATTAGAGTTCAGAAAAGTTTTTTGCAGGCCAAACTGAAACGAGAATTTTTGTTTGGATGGCATACAGCATCGAGAAAATTCCGGAAAGATCTAATCGTTGCTGAAAAATAATCTGCCAGTTCCCTGGGAATTAAAAAATACATTCATGCGAAAGAGTTTATTTTAATGTTTTCTAACCATATAACACAGCGACCGAATGCATTTGATTTCGTAATTTTGTGATTAGCTGGAAAGCTTCTGAAGATTATTCTTTCCCATCAGTAGGATATTTTCGTATCCAATATTGTATGCGCGCGCAACGGAAAATGTTTCATATCGCGAAAATTATATAATTTTCAATCGATTATTGCTCAGTCGCCGAAATTTTCATACTCAGAGAGCTCATTCTCCTCTAGTTTGCCTTCCAAATTGCCATCGTAAACCACACCTTCTCTCGATTCAATCACGCACGAAAAGCATACTTAAATGATATTCTGGTGGTGAAACCCATTCATTTTTCGTGAGGCGTCGGGCACAAATTACGTAATGCGAGAAGGGAGGAGGGGGTAGATGTTGCGTTACTTTCTGTGTTTTAGAGATAGGAAATTGCGTTACGTAAGGGGGGGGGGGTGGAGGTGGTTCAAAATCCGGATTTTTAGCGTTACGTTATTTATGCACGACGCCTGATGACATCGACAAGACAACATCGTTACTGAACGAGCTGAACGGCGAGGGATCGAGGGATTCATTACCTGGCCTGACCTGACCTGAAATGCAATCAGTTGGTTTTAACTGTGAGGGAGCGCAGAAAATCCGATGGATCAGAAGGAGAAGAGAAGGTGACCAAGAGAGTATCAGCATCGAAATACGGTTCCTCGGGAAGACATAGAAGCAGCCGCCACACTAACACACATACACACGCGCAACTCTTTTCGTTTGCTGGTTATCGAGAAGAAACCTGGAAAGAACTTATCGTTGCTGAAAAATAATCTGCCAGTTCCCCTTGGAATTGAAAATTAAATTCAAGAGAGTTTATTTTAATGTTTTCTATCCATACAATACTGCGACCACATACATTTGGTTTTGTGATTTGTCAGTCAAGTGCAGCTTCTGAAGATTATTCTTCACAACAAGGTTTTTTGTATCCAATGTTGGATGCATAAAACCATGAGCCTCCAACGTAACGCTCTCGTTTTTGAAGTCCCCCAAATATTCATTTATTCATTCATTCAGAATGGATTTAGATTCAACTTCAAACAAATGATCTCTAAATCAACGATAGTCCTACGTCACCCTAGCGGTGATACCATAGATATAACCCACTTCCTGTTTTTTGTATGAGAAAGGTATTTTATAAATCTAGGAGAATGATTTTAAAACGAAAATTTCTCGAGAATAAAACAAAAACTATATGTAGGGGAGAGGGAGGCAAGTTGGCGAGGGAGGCAAGATGACGAATCGGTAATTTGACCCATTGTAATGAAGGTAGCGCCACCTATTTTTTACTGAATCATAACAAGGCCAAACTTTGTACTCGGTCACTCTGCCGAAAACGTTATCACAAAAAAAGTGAAAAATAAAAATGAGAAAAATCGTGATTTTGTTATTTTTTCCGTTTTTTTAAATTTCATTATCCACTTTATGAGAAAAGTTGAAATTTCAAAATAATTTTATACATGATGTTTCGATCATGAATTTTTTCAACTAAATTTTTTTCAAGTCGCTTGGGGGTAAGTTGGCGAACTGCAACATTATGTTAATTTTTGGTTTTTTATTGCAGATGGCTAGAACTTATAAGCGAAAAAGAGACCAATATTGGTCGGACACCAGTTTGGAGAATGTTATGAAAGCTATAGAAGAAGATTTGTCTGTTCTGGGTGCTTCAGAACAGTTCGGTGTGCCAGAACCAACTTTGAGACGCTATCGACGAAAATATCCAGACATGGAGGTTATATTTTTAATTCAGCATTTGCGTTTCCATTTTCTTTATGCAAGAAATATTAAATCTGTATCAATTTCAGGATATGTCGTCCAAAAAAGGCCGCTTTGAAGCCACATTCAGGTACAACTTCGAAGAATTTCCTATTCGTTTGCGGTTAAAAATGGCATAGAGCACCCTTTCAAAGGAACATGCGCTGGACGGACATGGGTTGAAATGTTTATGAAGGCTCATAAGCTATCTAAAATACCTCAGCGGCTCGATTAATGGCGTTCAATAAAGAAAATTGTGATTTAATTTCTCGAACTTTGGGAGATATACGAGCTCAGTATCGTTTTCCTGCGTGTGACATTTACAGTGTTGATGAAAATGACATTTCCACTGTTCCAACCAAGGATTAATAAATAATTATTATAACATTTTGTTGATTTTTAGGTGACCAAACCATATTCGCCAACTTGCCTCCAGGCATTCGACGCTTTTTGCGCAAAGCTTTTGGGTGGACAAGTTTTTTAGTGTTTTTACCCATCCAATAAATAATATGATAGAAAACACTTCAGGCTATATGAATCAGCATCAACATTAAAAAAAAATAATTCCAAGATCCAGGGCTCGCCTAAGCTTAACGTCGCCAACTTGCCTCCGTCTCCCCTATATAAAACAATTTTTCAAAAATTGTTTTTTTGATTCGATTATATACAGGGAAAACAAATTGGAGACTGCTCGGTTGATACCAAATACTCGGCTGATGCGATTCGTATTCGCAATGAATCATCACTCTATAAATCTCCGAAACATCCTCGAAAACTCACATCTACAACACAAAACCACCATCAGACACAACTCCAGCTCAAAAGTATTCAACCACCTGCAAAAAAACGCGCTACTTAACAGCACAGAACACACATCTGTTGTCCCATGATACTTTTCACTTTCCGTCATAAAACGATGTTTTATGCTTTATCTTCTTTCAAAAAAACAACATCGAGCTTGGTTGTCCCAAGTTGATGTTCTGGGCATAACAGTCCCAAACATGTATTTTTTGTAGATCCATATTAACACACTGCGGACCGCTTACGAGTTTTCTCGTATTTCGCGTTCCGTCTGTTACGGATGGATTAAATCCTTGGTTTGTTCGTTTGTTCTTTGTTTGTTCGCATAATTTCAGAAAACAGTATCAAGTTCAATCGCCACATGTTGATATTCTACGCATAACTGTCCAACCTTGAATTCTTTAGCCCCTAATCAAGCTTGATTGATTCAAGTGAGAGGAATTTTTCACATTTCATTAGACAATAGGTTACTGCTCATAAAAAACCCGGTGTATTGCTAAACTGAAATGCTTAAACCTTCTGGTAGACAAATATGGTAGAAAATTTTGATTGCGTTTTTCTCAGTTGCTGATTTTGGAATATGGGACAACTATGCGTGAAACGGTAGTTTATGTGAGGAAAGCTAGATGCTGCGATTTTATTAATTTGACGCTAAATGCTATATGCCAAATGAACATAACGAATGTCTGAGATAGTGAAAATTTTACTTTTCATCAATCTAAAAAATATAGGTACTGAGAAAACATATTTTATATCATATTAAAGAAATCTCGATTCAATTGGTGTTAAAAAATAAAAATTGCAACAAAGAGAGCTCAATGTGAAAACTGTTTCAGGAGACATGACCTGTTTTCTGATTTGGCACCATTAACATAAAACGTAGTCCTACGTCAAAAAATCTACAATGTTGCGGTTAGAAGTAAAAATGATTGTTGGCATCGTAAACATTTCATGAGAACGCGTGGGAAATATCTCACACGAGCATTCACATATGAAAAAGTTCAGTTAAACAATTAACCGGAACTTCTCTACAGCAATGAACAAAAAAGATATGAATATGTTGAAGAAATTCTGAATTCAATATATAGAGCTAAAAGATAATTACGACGTGTTGGAGAATGAATAACACAAATCGCCAAAAAAGTTGTGAAGCATTTCAGCCCATGTAGTAATTTCTGATATATAATCAAATTCTTGGGTAAAATTCCCTCATATTATTATTTTTAATTTCAAACCATTTTTCAACCCATTTATCTCAAAGATGTCAATCCATGGAAAATCAGCGTTGATGTATCCAGTATTTAAATTGGCCTCGATTAAGGAGCGAATCGCGATTCCCAGCCAGTTGACCCCATCCGATACCCCCATAAATCTAATCAAATTATCTCATCAATCAATCACTACCGGCGACGAATCTCCCTGATGATAGGATCGCATCATCTTCCCGGGAAGATAATTCATTCGTCATCGGCACCTACAACGCGAAACATAGATAACTTCATCAAATATTTAAATCTCACTGCGAACTGCTGATAATATGCCATAAATCATTGAGACGCGACGCAATACCAACAACGGTTTGCCAGATGATATCACGAGTTGACGGATTGTACGGGTGGCGGCGATAAATCGATCACGTGGAACCGGAGATTTCATGTTTCATGCGTCCAGCACGATTGCGTTCTCCCTTCTCGGAGAATTTCCAATTCGACCAGACATTGGAATGCGAATTTCACACGAACCCGTCGTTTTCCACTTTATCCGGAATCGGATCAGAGAACGCCAATTTAGCTGCCAGATCCTATTTGCGTGATCCCGCACCAATTGAAAGCAAACCAGCAAGGGGAGGAGCACTGAAGATATAATTTTCGTTAATCTCCCACCGGCCGCTCTCTATTTTCACCTCGGGATGTCGGGATTGGTCGGGAGCGGCGAATAGAAATGAATCAATCACAGCCTAATTGGAGCTTAATCAAGTTTTCTGTATTGAATGTTCGATGTCTGACGAATTACCAGTCACGCGAATCCAGCTTAGACGGTCCCGCAAACAGGTACCGACCAGCGTTACAATGTAAGATTACCGTGGCTTGATAGTTTTCTTTTTGGTCAAATAAGGTGGAAAGATTGTCTGATGAGCACTTTTCCGCAGCCCGCGGAAAACAAGCACCGGAATGGATTCCCGCGCATATTGGCAGCCAAAGATGAACAAGACGTCCCGAGCTGTGTGAGGCAGGTTCGATCGATAGAAGCACGTTCCATTTTCCCATCTGGTTTGAACGCGCGGTATTGTGTGCTTTGTGGATGCCCAGTAGCGATCTACGCGATGAACGGATTTTCAATTACTAGGAAGAAAGATGCGAATAGGACAATACATCACAGCGCGGTGTGCCCTTTATACGAATTAAGTCTAAAAATTTTCGATTGAAACAATTTTTAGTTAATCTTTTTCATTTACAAACTTTGCTTCATTCAAAAACTTTTAGGCTCTTATTTTGATCCTTTTTTTCATGATGCTCCATCCGGACTTAAAAAACTGCCAAAATATGCATGGTTGACGTAACTACCAACACCACTCAGTAATGTAAAACGCTTTATTCATGTATTTAGCTGAATAATCCTGACTCTGAATAATTTATATAAAATAACATGTCTCTATATAATAAATATTAACGGTCAAAAGTGAGCCGGAAAGCATAGTTGACATAGTTGACACTTACGTTAACCATGCATATTTGGGCAATGTAGCTTAGAAAATTTTTCATCTTTAGAGAAAGCCACCCACCATGAACGTCTATGGTACTTGCCATTTTGTTCCGTTTTTCATCCGAACAAACCTGGCAAGCCTCGGATTATTTCGGATGCGGCGGCAAAAGTAGGGCGATCTCCACTTAATTCTTTCCTACTGAAAGGGTCAGATCTATGTAGTTACATTTTCTTCATCTTTTACGCGAGTATCGAGTTGCAGTCTCGGGGAATGTTCGCGAGATGTTCCATCAACTATTGATGATCGACGACGATCAGCAATGTTTGAAGTTTCTGTGTAACGACGTTACCCCCGGATGAGTCCCCAAGGTATACATCACGCGGGTGAAGACAACACGTGAAAAATCTGAATGCTGAACGCTTCAAGTGCCAATTTGCTGAATCAGTGGAAGCGTTTTGCAGACGAACGTATATTGACGATATGCTCGCTTCATCTATGCTGAAGAGGATTTCGAAATTCATAGATAGCTGTCGATCCCATTGGTGAACACAGAACGTGCCAGAAGAACCTTAGCCACCGAAGGAACCGGGAAGGTTCTCGGTATGTGGTGTGATACAATCAGCAACTCATTTACATTTACAACTTGAAAACGATACAGACAAGAGTTGTTGTCTGGGTAGCAGATACCCACGAAAAGGGAAGTATTGTGAATCCTGATATCAGTTTACGACCCATTAGGGGTACTGAAAATGTACTGATGTTCGCGAAAATAATTTTCCAAGATATCAGGCGCATAAACATTGGATGGGATGAACCAATATCCGATGAGCAATTTTCATAATAGAGAATGTGGTTTCATGTACTAAGCAAAGTTCAATCTATTGCTGTTTCTCGATACTTCCATATGTGGACAACCCGTTCATAGAAACCAACGAAATCCACAAGGGGAACCGCTGGTAATACGGACAGTGGGGGTAATATGGACAGTTGGTTGATTTGTATAATTACATTTTAAATCTCAGATTTCTGTTAATGAGAACACCTTCTGCATGTCATCACGCATGATTCCGCGTGTGGATGTAATTTTAGCTGCTGCGATATTAAGCATTTTGAGTGGTTTAATATCAAAATTCAATTCACTGATGGATATATTTCGGTTTGTGAATTAACAGAGAAGCGATATTAGTTATGTACGGAGAAATAAATACATTTTTGAGTGGGAAAGTTAAATTATCGAAATAATTGTACTGGAAAACGAACAGTTGCCAGTGGGAGAGAGATGGACTGTGAAAAGTCTGTTTAATCTGTTCCTAGAGAATGCCCTGCGTCTATAAATGGAAATCAAATCGCCAAATGTGGACTGTTTAGAAGTTGACTGGAACCAGAAACAAAATAGTTTAAGGTATGTTCGTTTATACTGCTGAAAAGCACGATATCACTTCTAGGTGGAATATTTCGATTTTTTCAGCATTCAACAGACATTCGTGATAAGTTCAGACCTTGGTTGAATAAAATTATTCCTCTCACGATCGATAAACCTCTACGCTCCATAAATTACAAACCTGTCCATATTACCCGCATCGAAAAAAAAGTTGTACTTTTCGGTCTGTTTTGATTCCAGTAAAAAACATTGAAAAAACTGTGGATGGGTTATACATATGATATAACTGCAAGGTTGACGTAGGACTGCCGTTGGCTTAGTAATCATTTGTGTTTTTTTCAATTAGCAATAATCGCGCTTCGAATGTTCCTCATTTGGTACGATATCGCCGCTGCGCAAAGCTGTTGATTAAATTATTGATTAAACTAGTGAATGAATGAAACAATTACAAACAAATCCCAATTTAGGTCAACTAACGGTATGTAACTAACGGTAAATCAACATTTTGCCTAATCATCAAACGGTATGCGTATAAGTTCAGTGAGCTGGCGACATGAAGGGGCATGCAGTCTTGAATAACCGAGCCAAAGCGTTGCATTTGTACCCGCTTTTGTAGACCGTGTGAGCAAAACGCATTCCGGAGTGTAAAAATGCAAAGGGGTATAAAAAGTACTGCCGAGATCTGCAATGCCGATTTTCTCAACTTATTGGTTTCGGAATCTGTGTTGGGAAAACACATTCCGGTTTGCAAAAACGCAAGCGAGTACAAAAGCACTCGCAGCTTGCATCACATTTGCAATGCCAATTTCCCCAGGCTCCATGGTTTTGAAGTCTGTGTTAGGGAAACATTCCGATTTGCAGAAACGCAAACGAATAAAAAAGTACCCGCTATTTGTATCTATTTTGAAATGCCGATTTCTCCTTGGTTCCATGGTTTTGAAGTCTTTGTTAGGTAAACATTCCGATTTGTAAAAGCGCAAATGAGTACAAATGTACTCGCTGCTTGCATCTATTTTGCAAAGTTAGTTTCTCCAGACTACATGGTTTTGAAGTCTGTGTTAGGGACATATTCCGATTTGCTAAAGCGCAAACGAGTACAAAAGTACCCGCTGCTTGTATTCATTTTGCAATGCCGATTTCCCCAGGCTCCATGGTTTTGAAGTATGTCCATTCATTCCTGCGATGGTACCTCAATCGCTGTTCAATTATAACTGAGTGGATTTCCGAGCGTCGCTCGCTTATATACCGATTGGTGATTTCAATCGTCTGTTTTGAAAGCAATTTTAAGGCTATTGAAACAAGTTTTTGGATCAAAAAGTAACAAGTATATAACGCGTAGACATTTTATCTTTCGAATGAACTATTTATCATACCATTTCGTTAAGTTTCTTAGGAGCTATTAACGCTCAAAATCTCGGTCTCCGGCGTAACGCTTTCGTTTTCGAAACTTTTATTTTACACCCTGGTATAGAAATGAAAGACGTAGTCTTACGTCAAAACGCTTTTTTGTAAAATATTTGACCAATTAGGTAGAGAAACAGTATATCGAATTGCAAGAAAATGCATCAAAGTTATGGGAAACATGAGTTTCCAAAGATATAATTGAAGTTCTTCTTAACATGTTCGTTTTACCCCACCTCCCCTACATGATGCGAGCGAAAATGGTTACGTAGCATTCGCGTACTCCCGCTACGAAAAAGGTGACGCCTTATAGTGTGCCTTTATAACCGTGAAGATCCGTCCCACTGAAGTACGTTTCGATTTCCCTATTATAGTGATAGGAATGCGTCTGGCTAAGGATATTGGATAAATTCACCGAATATCGCTACGAAGACCATTTTCTGGTCGGAATCGAAGGACGTATTATGTTCCTTCTCTTCTTCTTCTTCTTCTTCGCAAAAAATTGTTCTAACGTTCTTAGAGGAACTTCGCCGTCTCAACGTAGTATTACTTGCGCCATTGAATGCATTCGAATACGCGTGACCACAGTGCAAGTCAGAGAAAATTTCTTAGACGAAAAATTCCCCAGACCAGAACGGAAATCGAACCCAAACCCCCGGCATGATAATGTGTGACGCTAACCACTCGGACACGGGAGTTCCTCCTCAGGTTACCTAAAAATAATCTCTGCGCGTGTTGTGACACATGAGATCTTCGGGTTTTCGGATTTTGTGGAGTGGTCGATATTACGCGTATTACATCACTTACCTCACTGAATCCTGATTCTTACCTTTTTCCCACTAACGACTATCCCTTCCTTGATAATCCATAGAAAACCACGCTATAGTGGCGACACTTCTGGTTACTCTAAGGACGTGACCGGTATCGTTATTGACCATTTATAGCTCGAATCACCGAAACTGCACAATGAGAATGATTTACTACACCTAAACGTCGTTCGGTGTGTTATTTATCCAATTTCGCTGGTACCGCAAATTTGTCGTGGCAACCAAATTTGTGTTGAAAAACCAAGACATATCGGAGTGGCTTTTGGTCCCAATTTTTAGCGACAGAGGAACGAATTTTGTCGGAACAGATCGAGAGCTGCGCGAAGCATTAAAATTCGTGGCCAAGATAGGCTGATGGAAGAATTTGTAACATCAAACACTAAGTGGATCTTCTTGCCCCCAAATATGGGAGGAAGCTGGGAGAGATTGTTTCTAGATATAGTTTAAAGTAATGAGCAACATGAAACTTACCCGACTGCCAAGCGAAGAAGTTTTGGCGAACTATCTGCTAGAGATCCATCAATTAGCGCCCTCTTAAATATGCACCCATCGAAGACAACGAGGCCATATCTCTGACCCTATTCATTTTTTTTTATTCTTTCAATGGAATGGCATTACTCATTAACACGTTAAGCCCAGATTTTTTCATGCTGCGCTTTCCATTCAGTCCGCATCAAGAGTCTCAGTTCCCAAAGATACTTATCGTATCAATAGAAAATAGACAGCAATTAGACTAGAAAAAAGTCACATTTTGTGAAACATCCGAAAAACCGTATATATTTTTATTTTCTTATTTTGTAACTGTCAGTCCCAGTCAGTCAACGCTTTCCTACCAAAAAGCTCAACGTCGGTCCCTAGGGACCGACGCTGGGCTCAACGTGTTAAAGCCAATCCAGATCAGTGACGGTTATCGTCGCTAAAAGTGAAATAAAACTATTAGTATGGTTTAATGAATTCAAGATAAAACTGAGCTTAAAAAATGCTTAAACCAAATCTAACTAAATATAATCGCAGCCTTATTAGCAAAACGCTTTTTTTGACAAAGTGGAATTGAGAGAAGACACTAATAGTGAGTATCAAATTTTTAACTTTACTTTATTTTTACTTACTTTACTAATATTTTTTTACGCGATACTTTTTGAACAGACCTCGTATGTTGTGTTGTAGACTGGAAATTAATCCGATTTTGACGATTAAACTGGGTATGTTTTTTCGATTGCACTAACGCAACGAGCAATATTTTTGTCAACATTCGGACGTTTATCAGTTGTTGCATTGTATGTTACCCAATCAATTCATGCTCAATTCACGTTTTTATAGTTTAGGTCTTGCTACTAACAATTTATGCAAGTTTGGTCGAGGATATCACGATATCGAACATGTTGTTTGGTAACGTAAAAATGCAAATAAATAATTTAACTGGCTGTTGATTTAGAGGTTCAAAAGGCTATACTCACGCATATCAGATTATGACAGCTTGAGTATTCGCGATCTTAATATATGTGTATCTTCGTTAGAAGCCCACTTCACTTCATCGAAAGCATCTGACCATTCTCTTTTCCCTTTCCTATACATAAGCAGAACCTAGCAGAACATAAGCAGAACTTCCCAAGAGAGCGCTAATGGCCATAGGATGCCTCATATACATCACCTGACTAGAAAGTTATTACAACCCCCTATAAACAATGTTCCGGACAAAGTGGCAACGAAGGAGAAATGCTATTTTATCTATAGTATATTTCTGTAATCATACATTTATTTAACTTAAGCTTATATGTATGTAGGTCATAACTATTAAGACTTTTGTTTAACACTCCTGTACTGGCGCATTGGTCTGTCAGACCGAGAAATCAATAATTCGTTAATTTCTCAGAAAATATTAACACTACGACTTTGCGATTCTCTCTAGCTTCGTTATTCGTCGTTCGTCATCATTTAGCGTATCGCTTGTGTTGGTACAAAGGGGACGTGTGCCACTTTTTTAACACTTTCGGTCTGACGCACTGACGCGAGTATAGGAGTAACTTTTTTGGACAAGTGCCTTTTTTCATATTCTAGAATATTGTTGAATGAAATGTATAAATTAATGTTAGTGGCGTGGAATATTTATTGAATATAATGAATAACATCATTACCCGACTATTCTTATTTGATTTCAGTCCCTTTTGTAACTGGATTGAACGGATCCATTAATCAACTATTCGTCGTTAGATTTATACGTTCAAAATCAAAATATAAAGGTTTGACTTTCGTATAGTTATTCACTAAATATAATGGTCATACATATACACACTTGTGAAAGAATTTCACTTGTGGAAGAATTGTAAACAGTAAACTATAAACTGATTGGTAGCTTATGGTATTTTTGAACAGTTTCGGGGATATTTTTTTTATAAAGGATAATATCGACAAGAAAACAAAAAAAAGAAAAGGAAATTCCTAGAAATCCTTTTATATAATCTTTTTATGCCCCATCTAACAAAAGGCATTAATTCTTAGTTTACCAAGAAAACAGAGACAAAGAATATTAGAAATATGCAAACTTTATATTCCAGAATCTTTATCATCTGGTAATTATATAGAAGGTCGTTATACATTCTTCTCTACGATAAAGACCCGAAAAACACGCAACAACTACATGAAATGCAAAAAATATGTTTGTTTCGAGCATGCAGTAATGCTATGTTCTGATTCTTACTACAATGAAACCACAATTGATTTATACGTTTTTATGTTATTTTATAGCTCTTTATACTTCCATGAATTATATTCAGTTGTTTACTGTTAATTAGTCACAGTGTTATTTGTGTTGGAGTATCAAAAATTACTCGGTTTTGAGTAAAGGGTGTGTCACATCAAATTGCATCACGGAAAAAACGCTGTAGAAATTCGCCCAGTAGACCGATCCTTTTGAAAATTTTAGACAGTAAAATAAAAACTATTAAACAACTTTTGGCATTTTCTTTTTATTCATACTTCGAGCCCAAGCCCGTATGCTCGCACCTTCCTCTTTACCCCGTCCATAAGGTTCTGTACAACGTCAGGTTGTAATTTTTTTTTAACAGAAACCCATTTTCTCTTGAAGTCCGCCTCCGATTTGACAACTTTTGGGTTCTTCCGGAGGGCCTGCTTCATAATCGCCCAATATTTCTCTATTGGGCGAAGCTCCGGCGCGTTGGGCGGGTTCATTTCCTTTGGCACGAAGGTGACCCCGTTGGCTTCGTACCACTCCAACACGTCCTTTGAATAGTGGCACGAAGCGAGATCCGGCCAGAAGATGGTCGGGCCCTCGTGCTGCTTCAATAGTGGTAGTAAGCGCTTCTGTAGGCACTCCTTAAGGTAAACCTGCCCGTTTACCGTGCCGGTCATCACGAAGGGGGCGCTCCGCTTTCCGCAAGAGCAGATCGCTTGCCACACCATGTACTTTTTGGCAAACTTGGATAGTTTCTGCTTGCGAATCTCCTCCGGAACGCTGAATTTGTCCTCTGCGGAGAAGAACAACAGGCCCGGCAGCTGACGAAAGTCCGCTTTGACGTAGGTTTCGTCGTCCATTACCAGGCAATGCGGCTTCGTCAGCATTTCGGTGTACAGCTTCCGGGCTCGCGTCTTCCCCACCATGTTTTGCCTTTCGTCGCGGTTAGGAGCCTTCTAAACCTTGTATGTACGCAGGCCCTCCTGCTGCTTGGTCCGCTGGACGAATGAACTTGACAAATTCAGTTTATTGGCGACATCCCGGACCGAACTTCTCGGATCACGTCTATACTGCTTAACTACGCGCTTTTGATCTTTTTCACTGACGGAGCATCCATTTTTGCCGTTCTTCACCTTCCGGTCGATGGTTAGGTTCTCGAAGTATCGTTTTAGTACTCTGCTGACCGTGGATTGGACGATTCCCAGCATCTTACCGATGTCCCGATGTGACAACTCCGGATTCTCGAAATGAGTGCACAGGATTAATTCACGACGCTCTTTTTCGTTCGACGACATTTTTCCAAATTTACGAAAAATTGACAGTGAAGCATGGCCAACGTGATCTATACACTCTTATCTGATTATAAGCGAAAGCTGAAGATATAATTCCTAAAAATTAAATTTCTACAGCGTTTTTTCCGTGATGCAATTTGATGTGACACACCCTTTAGGCTGACTTACATGACTTAGTTCATACAAGAAACAGTTTTTTTAGGGTTACCATTTGATGTATCAAAAGAGCGAAGAAATACAGATTTTGATCAATGAAAAAACTCAATTCAAATGCAATTACTACACACAATCAGAGTCCTATTTCAAGATCCCGTCCCTGCCACTTGGTTCAGACCCATCAACTTTTATTTAGGTTTGTGCAAATTTTAATGTGTGCTAAGACTTTGGTGACTTTTTCCGATCGATCATTTCCAGCTGGATATGAAGAAGGTAATTTCCATTGGTGAGTTCTTTTTTGACGTAGAACTACGTCTTTCATTAAGGGTGCCAAATCAGAAAACAGGTCACGTTTTTGTGAAATAAAGTTAACGTTAATAACAATTTTTTCCGCGAACGGATTTTAGCGATTTACATACTAAACGAATCAGAAATTCCCTAAGATTTGTTTAATATGCTATACAT
The DNA here is from genome assembly GCF_029784135.1 of Toxorhynchites rutilus septentrionalis. Lineage (NCBI taxonomy): Eukaryota > Metazoa > Arthropoda > Insecta > Diptera > Culicidae > Toxorhynchites > Toxorhynchites rutilus. The sequence continues at coordinate 48,496,853 of NC_073746.1, read as the reverse complement.
TAGAATCCCCTGGTTTGTAAATGGTTAAAATTCATGAAAACTTTAGGCGTTTTCATTTTTCCAAACATTTGTCCATTTGTGTGCTTTCCCGAACAGAGCTGTCAATAACGAGCAATTTATCGACGACCAATGAAGGGGAAATCGTAGGATTTGAAGTCGCCGTGAACAAAGGAAAAGTAGAAGAATGAAGGGGAATATTTACCTTGAGTATAAACAGTGGATCTCGCTGAGGTAAACTTTCATTCGGCATCGGACTGTTGAGCAATCCAGTTCACTTTGCTTTCGCTGCGCTTCGATCTAAGATTGGACTCCACCAATGGTAATCCAATTTGGATATCGTCGTTTGCTTTTTCTGTTCTTTATTCGTTATTCGTATCGTGTGTTTTTCTTCCGCGTCGTACATTGAACGCTTCGTGTAGTGTGTGATGGGCAAGAAGAAGAGGAAGGCAGGCTCGAGCCCTGCAAAAAACAAACGCATTGCCAGGGGCAATGAAATTTCGAGGCAAGTGTCATCTAATGATGCACGCGATGTTGGTGCAGTGAAAAGCGCTCGCACTGAACCAAGCCTTCGCGAGTGTGACACTGCATCGATCAACAGCGAAGTAGGCGATTTCGGCGCGTCGGTCGAAAATGTAAACGGCTTCTTTGGTGCCTTTGAGAATGCATCAATGTATTAAACTGACGTTATGGCGAAGCAGGCGTTAAAGTTATGCTCCAAAAAATATTTGGGGAATACCAAGCATCTTGAATGTCTTACTGGAATGTTATAAGTTGTTTAGGTTCGCGTGCCAGTCGCAAAACTGCCTTCAACTAGGATTGCATTTGCGCTAATATTGATTAAATGAAGCATTGCTACTGTTTTCGAGTTTGTTGATATTAACGCGTTATTTAGGTTCGTGTGCCAGTCGCAAAACTGCCTTCAACTAGGATTGCATTTGCGCTAATATTGATCATAATGAAGCATTGCTACTGTTTTCGAGTTTGTTGTTATTAACAAAAAGAGTTTATTTCGCTTGTTTAGTCACCAAGAAAGTAAATGTCGTTCTGGAGTTTTGTATGTGATCAGGTTTCGCTTGCCAGTAGCAAAAATTCCTCCACTAAGGGTGACAGCTGCGCTTCTCTCGAGCATGAGACAGTAATGCAACTTTTTTTGAGGCCAGTGAGACAGCTGCGCTTCTCTCGAGCATGAGACAGTAATGCAACTTTTTTTGAGGCCAGTAATATTAACAAAAGCGTTTCTTTTGAGAATAGCGCAAAATGGTGAGAAGTATTTGTATTTCTAGTAGCTTCATGCCACAAAAAGAGTTTATTTCGCTTGTTTAGTCACCAAGAAAGTAAATGTCGTTCTGGAGTTTTGTATGTGATCAGGTTTCGCTTGCCAGTAGCAAAAATTCCTCCACTAAGGGTGACAGCTGCGCTTCTCTCGAGCATGAGACAGTAATGCAACTTTTTTTGATGCCAGTGAGACAGCTGCGCTTCTCTCGAGCATGAGACAGTAATGCAACTTTTTTTGAGGCCAGTAATATTAACAAAAGCGTTTCTTTTGAGAATAGCGCAAAATGGTGAGAAGTATTTGTATTTCTAGTAGCTTCATGCCACCAATGTATGGTTCTGTATGCATGCTATGGCGAACGCTTGTTTGGCGCTTGGTTTACGTTGTACGAACGATGCCTATAGATGCGATTGCTTTGAGGCAATACTAAATAACTTGTAGTATGATATTTGATACTTGCAAGTGTTGTCATTGTTGTTGTTTCCATTCGGTGCCAAAGATATATTGATTTAGTTATGAGCTGTGGAATAATGGTGCTGGTGTAACATGTATATTATCGACTGTAGCCGAGTCTATGTCAATTGCGAAAAAGGCCACCGGAATAGCGTTCGAGGTAAATTTTCAATGCATTTTTTTTTTTTTTTATTAAATCGTTTATTTTTACAGGCTCAGTTACATAAGTTTAAAGGAGCCAAACTCCTGACTGTATTGTTACAAGTATATATAAACATTTTTCCTTAATTCTAATGTTAATGGTGTAGAAAACCGATTACTCGCGGTCTACTCGAGTTTAGAAGGGTGACATATTTTCTTCAGGAAAAGGAAGGGATAAAAGGATATGTTGACAATGTTCACTCTCACATTCACACTCACATTCATTACACTCAATTCTTAAGTCTATCTTATATCTAAAATGTTTTTACAGTTCACCTTATTCTATTGTTAATAAGAAGGGATTTGATTTCTCGCGAAGAAAAAGGAAAAGGAGAATATAAGGATATAAGGATAATCAGACACGAAGATCGATAACTTTTAGGAAGACATATATTTGGGACATGTAATCAAGGTCTAAACCAGCCAACACATCTCTCACCGGCACATTGGGCTGCCTTCCTCTAGCCCGAAGAGAGTTTTCTAAATTCGATCTGGCAACAAGATACTCCTCGCACGACCAAACAACGTGTTCGACGTCGTGGTAACCTTGGCCGCAGGCACAGATATTGCTGTCGGCAAGATCAAAACGAAAGAGTAGCGCGTTTAACGAACAGTGATTGGACATGAGTCGGGAGAAGGTGCGAATAAAGTCCCGACTCAAGTCCAGACTTTTGAACCATGGTTTGAGGCTAACCTTAGGGATAATTGAGTGGAGCCACCGGCCCAATTCATCTTCGTTCCATTTGCGTTGCCAGTTAACGATGGTATTTTTACGAACTAAAGAATAAAATTCATTGAAGGCGATTTGACGCTGATAAATTTCGCCTTCAATCGCACCTACCTTTGCTAATGAGTCAGCCCTCTCATTACCCGGAATTGAGCAATGTGAAGGGACCCAGACAAAGGTAATGACATAACAGCGTCTGGATAAAGCACTCAAAATTTCTCGTATTCTCTCAAGGAAGTACGGCGAGTGCTTTTCCGGCCTCACTGAACGGATAGCTTCAACAGAGCTAAGACTATCTGTTACAATGTAATAGTGTTCAACAGGTCGTGAGGCGACGCTGTCCAGCGCCCAGTGTATTGCTGCCAATTCAGCAATATACACTGAGCAAGGATACTGAAGACTGTGTGAGGTGCTAAAAAAATTGTTGAACACTCCAAATCCTGTGGACTCATTCATAGAGGACCCATCAGTAAAGTACATATTATCACAATTGACACGCCCATACTTTGCTTCGAAAATCGTAGGAACGATCCCCGATCGATGATAATCTGGAATTCCATGGATATCCTGCTTCATGGACAGATCAAAATGTACAGAGGAATTGATGTAGTCAGGAAAACAAACACGGTTGGGAATATACGAAGAAGGATCAACCTGCATGGAGACGAATTCATGATATGAGCTCATGAATCCAGAATGAAAATTTAGCTCGATCAGCTGCTCAAAATTTCCGATCACCAATGGGTTCATGACCTTACACCGGATGAGGAACCGAAGAGATAATAAATTGAAGCGATCTTTTAGTGGGAGTAGGCCTGCCAAAACCTCGAGACTCATGGTATGCGTTGAGGGCATACATCCCAACGCAATACGGAGACAAAGATACTGAATTCGCTCGAGTTTAATGAGGTGTGTTTTGGCAGCTGATTGAAAACAGAAACTGCCATACTCCATCACTGAGAGAATAGTTGTTCGATACAACATTATAAGATCTTCGGGATGGGCTCCCCACCAGGTGCCGGTAATTGTACGGAGAAAGTTTATTCTTTGTTGACATTTTTTACTCAGATACCTAATATGGGCCCCCCAAGTACATTTGGAGTCGAACCATACCCCAAGATACTTGAATGACATAGCATGAGTGATCGGTTTACCCAAAAGTTGAAGCTTTGGTTTTGCTGGTCTATGCTTCCTAGAAAAAACCACCATCTCTGTTTTCTCCGTGGAGAATTCGATCCCTAGCCCAATGGCCCAGGTTGAAAAATTGTTCAAAGTATCTTGTAAGGGTCCTTGCAGGTCGGATTCGTTTGATCCTACGACAGACACCACTCCATCATCTGCAAGTTGTCTTAGGCTGCAATTTTGTGTAAGGCAATTGTCGATGTCGCTTACATAGAAGTTGTACAAAAGGGGGCTTAAACATGAGCCCTGGGGGAGGCCCATGTAAGAGAACCGACTTACTGCCGAATCTCCGTGAGAAAAGTTCAAATGTTTCTCACAAAGCAAGTTATATAACATATTATTCAATAGAGGCGGCAGACCCCGAAAGTGTAATTTGTCTGACAAAACCTCTATTGAAACAGAATCAAAGGCCCCCTTTATGTCCAAGAATACTGAAGCCATTTGTTTTTTTCCGGCGTAAGCCATTTGAATTTCTGAAGAAAGCAACGCAAGACAATCATTCGTCCCCTTGCCCCTGCGGAACCCATATTGTGTATCTGAGAGTAAGCCATTCGTTTCAACCCAACGATCAAGGCGAAACAAGATCATTTTCTCCAACAATTTCCGTATACAAGACAGCATTGCTATTGGGCGGTACGAATTGAAGTCGGACGCGGGCTTTCCGGGTTTTTTAATAGCTATAACTCGTACTTGTCTCCAATCATCTGGAACAATATTATGCTCCATAAACCGATTGAATAAATTCAACAAGCGATGTTTCGCCACATCAGGGAGGTTTTTCAGCAAGTTGAACTTAATTCTATCCGATCCCGGCGCAGAATTGTTACATGAAAGGAGAGCAAGAGAGAATTCTACCATCGAAAACTCGGAATCAAGATCGCACCTATCTTGTGAAATATCTCGAACAATTTTTTGTACAGGAACGGAATCGGGACAAACCTTCCGTGCAAAATTTAAAATCCATCGATGTGAATATTCCTCGCTTTCATTCATTGAAGAGCGATTTCTCATGTTTCGAGCCACTTTCCATAATTTTTTCATTGACGTTTCTCGTGACAGACCTCCCACGAAATTTCGCCAATAAGCACGTTTTTTCCCTTTGATCAAGTTTTTAAATTGATTTTCAAGGGATAAATACGTTTGAAAATTCTCAATGGTTCCACTTTTCCGAAAAGCTTTAAATGCATTCGATTTATCCTGATAAAGCTTGGAACATTGGCTATCCCACCATGGATTGGGAGGCCTTCGACGAATAGTGGAACCTGGGATGGGTTTCGTTTGAGCGCGAACCGCGCTGTCATAGATCAAACGAGAAAGGAAGTTATACTCCTCCAATGGAGGTAAACCATCTTTGGAATTGATGGCTAGAGCAATCGCGTCCGCATATTTTTTCCAGTCAATGTGTCTTGTGAGGTCATATGCCATGTTTATAGATTCAGAAGAATTCGACCCAATGGTGATGGAAATTTCGATTGGCAAGTGATCACTACCGTTGGGATCCTGGATTACATTCCACTTGCAATCTAACGATAGTGAATTCGAGCAAAGCGAGAGGTCAAGAGCACTTGGGTTAGCAGGAGGTTTAGGTACACGTGTTGTTTCCCCAGTGTTCAAAACGGTCATATTGAAGCTGTTACAAAGGTCATATATCAACGATGAACGATTGTCGTCGTACTGTTCCCCCCAGGCAGTTCCGTGAGAGTTGAAGTCTCCCAAGATCAATCGTGGCTCAGAAAGGAGTGAGCACATGTCAACAAGTTGCTTGCGGCTAACCGCAGATCTCGGAGGCCAATACAAGCTGACTATACAAAGGTCTTTGCCTCTGATGTTTGCATGACAGGCAACAGCTTCGATCCCTCCAATAGGTGGAAGGTCAATTCTAAAAAAAGAGTGACACTTATTGATCCCCAATAGTACCCCTCCGTATCTGTCATCGCGGTCCAAGCGTATTATATTAAAATCGTGGAAAGAGAGATCATTTTGAGAAGAGAGCCAGGTTTCGGACAGTGCAAAAACATCACAATTGACTTTATGAATTAGAAATTTGAATGTATCCAATTTAGGGGTAAGACTACGACAATTCCACTGTAAAACAGTGATATCTCCGACCTCTCTATTTAAATTAGACATCAAGAGAGATAATCATTGCAAGGAGGGGCCATGTTTGCATCAATTGTTGCAAAATTGTCTTTAATACTGGAAGCATTGAGATGACAATGGTTCTGATGGAGTCGGAAACATTAAAACACTTGAAGATTTGATCCAAAAGGTCAGACAACTTTATAAATCCCGATTGGGAAGTTGAGCTGGACGGAAAAATAGGGACAGTTGGGGTTTTTGATGTCCCCTCGAGTGCTGGGTCGTTCGAAGATGAACTATTCCCACGGAAACCAGGGGGAACCTGATTTTGCTTGTCCGCTGCACTCGATTTTTTAGGCAAGCTAACAGGGGGTATCACCGGAGGGACTTGTCCTTGAACTTTGGGAGTGGTCACATTTTTGCGCCGGGGATTCCCTTTGGAAATAACCGTTGTGCCCCCGCTAGCTGTGTCCGCTTCTATTTCGTCAACTGGCAACGTAGCGAAAACATTATGTGTGTTGATTGGTTGTTGCTCTTGAGCCAGTGGAGAAGCGCCCTTCAAAATTTCCGCAAAAGTGCGCTTCGAGCGTTCCTTCAAAGAGCGCTTCTGTTTATCCCAGCGACTCTTGTAAGTTTCACAAGCTGAGAGCTCATGTGGGGATCCCCCGCAATATGGACATTTATGCTCAGTCGCACTGCAGGATTTCCCCTCATGTTGCTCTCCGCAAGTGGCACAGCGCTCCTTGTTGGCGCAATAATCTGCTGTATGACCAACTGACTTGCATTTGTTGCAAGTCATGGGCTTTGGCACGAAGAGTCGCACTGGAAGCCTTAATTTATCCACCATAACGTAGTCAGGGAGGGCGGAACCAGCAAAAGTTACTCGAAACGAGTTGGACGGCGTGAATTTTTTTTCTTCCCCATTCTGGGAAACTTTTCCTAGTTGCTGGCAGTCCAATATTTTAATTTGCTTCAAAGGGAGCTGTTTAAATCTGCCATCTCCCTCTTTTATTATTTCGCTAGTCAGACCCGTTTCTGTAATCACCCCCGCAATTTCTACGTTATGGCAGGGCACATATACGCGATATTCTATTACAAAACGATTGTCGACAACAATATCGTTAGCGTGCTTCCGATTAGCCACGACAACACGCAGTTTGTTCGGTCTAGCCTTTCTAATTTCGACCACGGAGGAATAATATCTTGCCAGATCTTTAGAAATTTGAATGACATTTAGAGATTTTCCTTTTGGTTTGGGCCGGAAGAAAACAACCCATGGGCCAGATCCAGGTGAATCTTCTGGATAGACCTTGACACGAGGAGAGGAAACAACTGAGGGGGACGAGGTCGATTGTTGAGCGGGATCAGGAACAGTAGGGCTGGGAGGCAAGTTCGGGAGTTGATCGGAAGCGTGAGCAGGAGATTGAGGGGGTGAAGAGGAAAGGTTTGCAAATTTTCTTGAGGGGGGCTTGTTTAGGTGACTTAACTCTCCCTCTAAAGAGACATCCGAGGGGGGAACGCGTTTAAGCGACTTTCCAGCTCCCGTAGATATGGAGGGGTAGACAGTGGATTCAATCTCCATGTCAACGGTTCCTTCTTCATCTGCCATTTAAAGTGGCAGATGTACACTTTTTAGTTAATTTTTCAATTTTTTGTTTGTTTTTTCTTTCTAAAGCTAATAAACTTAACCTAATAAAATTATTGATACTTATAATGCACACCACACCAATGCGGATAATCTCCAACGCGTATCAATCCTTCGGTGCAGCTGAACCGGTGTATCGCACCACAGCACGATAATGGTGTCGATGACGAGAGGCGATAAATTCACCAGCACACAGCACACAGCGCCCGCGCTGCAGGCCTTCTTCCTCCTGCTTGTTGTGTCCGCTTCAATGCAATCCAGCTACAATCTAGGGAATCCCGTTATTGCGCACAATCACTTGACCAGTCACGAGAATAACGGTATCACTTCAACGATACACGATCACGAAATATATGCGTCCGGCGGCTTCGAACTTAGGAAGACGAATGATTCAATGCATTGACATGAAATAAATTGCGACATACTATCAGCTAGTGTATTGTTTTGCGAGGGCAAGAATGAATCATCAATCAATTATCGTCAGCTGATTCTACAATGAAAAACCATTTCAAAGATTATTCTACTAAGCAGTTGTTTCGAAAATTTCACAGCATTATAGAACAATATCCGAAGGTATAAACAAGCGACTAATATAAAATAACAGCGTAGTTCTACGTCAACAATGCGGTCGTATCTTGGACACAACCTCCTATATTTTTTTTTCTTATGTGAATAACTGACAATGGTGACAATGAGTTCCGCTGGGGTTGCTGTCGACACCACACAACCGATTCAGTTTGTATTTTCTGTTGCCGTTCTGCAAAAGGTGTTGCTAAGCAGAATTTGTTGATTATTTCTTGGGGAAATTGTGTGTTTGAGAGCATTGGAGATGTTATTTTAAGAGAAGAAGTTGGATTTCAAGAAGTTCAGTGTTCCAGGGTTGTTCCAGAAAAAGAGAAAGCATGTACATGTTGTTGTTGAGAGATAATTTGATAATCAACTCAAATTGGCTTTCAATTACTTGGCTACTTTGCGAATCGTCCGAGCCTCTGATGCAGTGCAAGCATTCATTCATCGGTCTTTGTCAATGCTACAAAATATTTCTACTAGATTCCTAAAAAATAAGTCATAAATATGTCAACATGTGAATTCTCCGAGCTACGTCAATTTTATCTATTCACATTCAAAAAGTGTTACGATTTCAGACTGATGCAATCGCAAAAAACTACTCATAATTAAACGTTTTGGTATTGGGTGTAATATTTTCAAATGTTGTCCAAATAAAAATCGATCCATTCTAAGCTTATATTCTAAGTTTCTATTAATTTTTGTAGCGCAAAAATAAAATATGTTTCAGAAGAAATCCAACAACCTTTCAATATCCAACAGAACAATAAATATTTATGTAGAATATAAAAATAAAACCATAGCTTACTGAACTGTTCTTCAGTTTCAAGCACCGAGTCACGGCTGCGATTGTGTGTACGATCACGATCCTCCCTAGCAATGGCGTCGTGAACCGCATAATGGAGCAATAGGGCAGCATTGAATTTGTTTAATGTGCAAATACTACATTTTCCAACTTATGTACCCGAGCCCGCGTTGGTAATTTAAGGTTTAATTTATTCCAAATCTACCGTATCGGAAATCAGCAACGAAAGGAACCAAATCAGCGTAGTTGCGTGGTCATTTAGTTGGGTGCATTTGCATTAGGATAACAATATTGTGGGAGAAAAAATTACATCAGTTGTCGCAATTTGTTCGTGAGCTAGTTTGGCTTGAGCTTAGCGTCATTCTCATACATCTGGTAGCACAGTCTGGTGAATCATGGCGTCGAGCTAATTTCCAATTTTCTCATGGGATCGACAGACATTACAGACCACACACAACCATTTCCCGGACCGGAATCCAGGCGTAACTATTAGACCAGGAAAAATGGTTCCCCCGTAGCACTAACTATCAGAAGAGCTCACTTAAAAATTATATCTATGATAATAGTCAGTAGAGAATGAAAATCAATAACGTTTGTCTTTTATCGCCCAGATCTTAATAGCAGCAACTATTAAGTGCATCTCCTCCCAATCAGCTTTCCACTGAAGTTGAATCGTTACGCGAAAAACCGGAACGTTATGCGAACCGCAGCAATTCTCAACAGTGTTGCTAAGTCTAAGGAATTCTGGATAATCACTATGGACTCAGTACATAATGTTTCGCTCCTTTCAGGATGACAACTTCGATTCAATTATTTACACGTAACATGTTTCTTTATTCGATGTATCACGAAAACAAAAATCTGACATCTCTGGCTCTTAGCAAAGTACAACTCCGAACGGAGTCCACGTGAACTATTTGTTGCGGTATCCAACGATGGTAGCCTTGGGTAATGGGATGAAAAACAAAAGCTGAGACCACAACAAAATCTTCATATAGTGGCTTCTGTCTTCTCAGCCTTTCGCTACTCCGAACGGTCGCATCGTAATGAAGGCATAAACTGCCCGCGCGAAACGAAACGGAACGCAAAAGAAGATCCCTCTGAGCACAACCACAGTTTTAGAGAGAGCGGCAGTATACATAATAATGATAAGCCATTGTAATCGAAATATAATAACCGGCGCAACGATGATGATAGTCTATGATCATAACAATTTTATTTATTACTGTATTATCTTCGGAATCAAAATCGAACGAAATGAGATAATACTGCCTGGCTTGGTGTACACGAAGCCAAACACAAAGAACACTAAAATATCGAAAAAGGGTTCAATCATGCCACTTTACAGGTAAACTTGGCAGCCTTACGCAACGGTTCGCGTCAGCGTCGTTCTTTTGCAGTCGTTACTGAATTGATGAACTTATCACCCTTAACTTGTTGATGTCCTCAGAAGATAAGCATAATTATATGATTTTTTAACACATAATGTCCTACTGGCATTCGATATTCTACTTGCTTCGGCGATATAAGATGGTTCGGCTTTTTTATGTTTTTACAGTATTTATCTCAAAGTTTTTTTTCCTCCGTTCTTGATGCAGCGAGCAATACAATTTGAAAACATGTTTTGCATTGCTGAACTGAAGGTTGCTTCTCACATCATTACCAACTATCAAATGGCAAGCAATAAAATTAATCTTCCCATCACTTTCAAACAAAATTAAAATTTCCCATTGCGAACACTTTACCCGATCCATGCAAACAGCGATTCGATTACGAGCGATAGTGATCAAACCAGCACCACTTTCGCAGCGCCATCCGCCAGGGGATATAATTGTGGCTCTCGAAGGCAACAAGGAAATCCAGCACTGCGGCAGCAAGGCGGAGACTATTTGTTTACCCCTTTGCTGAATTGCAACCAGCAGCGCGCTCTTGAATTGCACCTGGGAGCTGGGAGTTTGACCGCGCTTCGGTTGCTTTCTGCAGCGAAACGTCTTATCAGCGATCTTAAAAGTATACACAGATTACAGTCATTTGGACTATATTTATAAATAGAGTTATAAAAATCAATGAACCGGAAAATGAATTGATAGTCTTGATTCCAGCGTCCAACCGAGACACACTCCTTGCACACAAAGAAAAGGGGCAAACCGCACACGATACTCCCCCTCCCCCAACAGGGAACCTGAATCGCCGCCTTATGGTCAATTGGAAACACATTAACCTTTTCCCCGGCGAGTAGAGCATCTTCGTGAACGTATGCAAAAGTCAATTTCCATGTTAGAACAAATCCTTGCGAATGGCACCCTAATGAAGGTGCGCGTAAAAATAGTTCGCTTCTAATCTCGTGTTGCAGCACACTCGGCTTTGTATCACGATTAGCGCCGGCCAATTGCTGCCGCCTATTTAGTGCCCGAGCGTTGCATAATGCAGTATCCTCGTCGCAACTCCCGCGCGATATGGCACCGAGGGTGCGGGTGGTGTGCACCACGATGCGACACGACGGCTGGAGAACGAGAATGAGAAGTGCGATCATTACAAATAAATACTGCAAACGTTTAGCCATAAACACTCGTTTTCATTAATTTTTATGACGTTGTGAGAACACACAGACGCGCGACGGAGTGCGAAACGGCGCTTGGGATGTTCAACTGATGACAGCTAAATAAACACGTTGTAAAATGTAATGTTCATTGTTTGAATATTTAAGTTCAACATGGTATTATTTATGTTCTCATGATAACCATTCCTACTCGCGTGTATCGTTCCTCATCGTTGATCTATGGTAATTTGCTGTACAAGGTGTAATGTGAAGCGCACAGAAGTTCGGCTTCCTGTAGACGTTAACCATTTCGACACGAGCTTCACTCAGTTTAATACGTACTTAAACTGTATACAATTTTATCAAACCTGTAGCGTGGAAGATTTGATAAGATCATTTGTTCATTGAAGTGTCACTGAATGTGATATATTGTGTTTTACAATTGTGCCATAGAGCTGCAATAATGCAATAATATTAGTTCATAAACATTTTTCAAACACATTCTTCGAAATCGGATTCAGTTCTCACAGCAAATTCTCTTCGATGTATTCTATCTAACCCATTTCATGAGGTTATACACCAGTGAACCAAATTTCAATTCAAGTTTTAGGAAAAAATTGAAAACGTTATTTGCATAAGCACTAGTTATATCGTACATTCTTTGAAACGAATTTGATCCTTATGCACCAACCCTCGAGATGGACAAGTTTAAAAAACTACATAATTATAATTTAAATATTTTAGGTTTTCACTATGTTTTATGTTTCATGAGACATCTCTGCACTTGCTTAGCCTAACTTCAATGTCTATATACCATTGAAGTGATAATTAAATACCTGTTTGAATATCCGTGAGAATACCTAGGATTCATTTGTAATTTATGAGAAACAAGCAAGAAAACAAGTATTTTGAAGCGTTGTTACTTGAGCTTGGGTAGACTGTACAATTCGTAGTTGCTTTCCGTGATTGACCAGAACCAACCAAATTGCACAAAGAACACACAGAATGACGCTTGGGACTAGCAAATCATTCTCGTTGTGCAATTTTCGGTGATTCCTGCTTTAAATGATCAATAACGACGCCGGCCACGTCCTTACAGTCACCAGGGGAAGGGATGGATTGTTAGTATGATATTCGCCGCCCGAAGGCCAGAAGGGTCGCCTCTATAGCGTGGTTCCCTAGCGTTTATCATGAAATGGATAATTGTTAGTGGGAATGGTTAAGAAAAAATCAGAATTCACTGCGGTAAGTGATGTGATTATAAAATCTTAAATTTGAAAATTTTTAAATTTTTAAATATTTAAATTTTTATTTTTTTTAAATTTTAATTTTTTAGATTTTTTGGTTTTTAGATTTTTGAATTTTTGAATTTTTGAAGTTTTCAGATTTTCAGATTTTAATTTTTTGATTCTTAGATTTTTAGAATTTTAATTATTTTAATTTTTCTTTTTTTTTAAATTTTTAGTATTTAGATTTGAACACGTCAAGCCCCGACTTTTTCCTGCTGCGCCTTCCATTCAGCGCGCATCAAGAGCGTCTGCACAAAATCAGTGTCAGCTCCCAAAGATACTCATTGTATAAATAGTCAGCAATTCGACTAGAAACTAGTCTATTTTTTTATTTTGTTATTTTGTAACTGTCAGTCCCAGTCAGTCAGCACCTTCCCACCAAAAAGCTCAACGTTAGCCCCTAGGGACCGACGCTGAGCTCAACGCATCAAATTTTGAGATTTTTACATCAAATCAAGCATTGTATTGAATATTTTTTATATAAATACTGAATCAATTATAATAGATGCCTCATCAGCATTAGCAGATATAATAGTGGAGATTGAAAAAAATAACAGTAAAATGAAACAAAATTAATAATTTAATTTAAATATTTTTCATATTTAGCCTTTATCACATAATTTAGCTGGTTTAATTATCCACGGTGATTCCATAACCCAAGTTCTGCGAATTATCAGGGTTCTACTATATAACCAGACCCAGCAGTATAACCAGCCGCATCTTTATTCGCAGAAATATCATTTTTGGTCTGTTCTGCTACGGCAGTAACCACCAACCTTGGAAGCGCCAGACATTTTTCTCTTTACTCTACTTTTTCCATATACAGTGGAATCCCGATTATCCGCGGAATAGTCTGGCCAGCTCACAGCGAATAACGAAAACCGCGAATAACGAAGGATGAAAAAAAGATATTTTTGAATGAAAACTATGTTTTATAAATGCCGAAATCATTCAACTATCAACAATCATTCGTGTACACCAGTTGTCAGAAAATGTGAAAGTAACGATCAAAATGAAAGTACACTCACTGACAAATTCCGCGAAAGCCTATGGATTTACTAAGGAACTCGCTGTCGCGCATAATCTGCTCCGCGGATCATCCGCTCGCGGATAATCGAGGTTCCACTGTAACTCACCCACTGTCCCTTAACACGATGAGTTCCATGTTGGCTCCTGGGGCCGCACTCGTTAACTTCCCGACGGAGACCCCCTATTAATTTATGCTATTATTTGGTGCAAAATCATTATCATTGCTTTCCAAAGACAAGAAAAATTATCAAAATTACTGTTCGATTTTTTAACAACTGGTCATGAAAGGGTCAATAGCTTTGAGTGCATGCATTGCGCAAGAGCCCCATGCTCCGCTCAAAAAGTGGAGTAATAAACGGCGAAAATAAATCCCCGTCAAAAATCCCCTTTTCACAATCATATCACCAACACATATAACACCCAACGAAGACAGCAGAATTTCCCTTAAAACTTGAAAACCAATTTGTTTATGCATCTTGTCATCGGTATATAAGTGATCCATTTATCCAAATGATCATTTTTAGCAGTTCGCTTCGATCGGGTCTCTTGTGAAAGAGTAATTATGTCAGAACTATATGCCTCTACTGCACTTTTCACAATATTTCTACCACTACAGGCGACACTGTCACAGACGTGAGAAACTCAGTATATCAACCTCTCTCAGATCGGTATTTTGAAGCGTTGTTATGTCACAAAATTTGGAGCATCTTTTTAGTTCATCAGATGAACTTAAGTTTAAACATTGTTATACTTGGGATTCTCTTAGCAAACAATACGAGTCAACAACCCACAAAATTTGGTTAAGATCGGTCCACAAATAGAGAAGTATCAACAGTCTGAAGAATTTTTTGTCACGTCACGAAAAGTATACGATCCATTCCAGCGTGACGTGACAATATTTTGATTCACTAGAAACCCTTTTTTACGTTTCCATGTACAAATCACACACAATTAAACGATGTTATAAACTGCGTTTCATAACTATACTGCCATTCTACGCATATCACATTCTTTGTGTGGACACCGACTGGACAACATCGTTGCTGGACGAGCTGGACGGCGAGGGATCGAGTGCCTTTCTCAAGGCAAGAGGGTGGAGGTGGAAGCGCTGGAGTAAATAGAGTAGAGTTTTCAAAGGGCCTTTCTCAAGGCTAGAGACGAATGAACTGCCATTCTACGCATAGGTGTCTTATGTTCCAAAATCAGCCTCTGAGAAAAACGCAAACAAAGTATTCTAGCATATTTGTCTATCAAAAGCTTTGAGCTTTTCAGTTTTGCAATACACCTGGCTTTTTATGAGCAGTTAACTATTGTCTTATGAAATGTGAAAAGATCCCCTCACTTGAATCAATGATGCTTGATTATATGTTTAAAAATTCATGGTGGGACAGATGATTGTGTCACATTTACCCGAAACCCACTCACCCGAAAGACAGTTACCCGAAAGACATTCACCCGGATTCCACTCCCCCGAATGTAACAAAAACCCAAATGCGACATTTACCCGAATGCGACATTTACCCGAACCGATACTTTACCCGAATGCGACATTTACCCGGATGCGACATTTACCCGAATGCGACACTGGTGAATGTCATTCGGGTATCTGTTACATTCGCGAGAATGTGCTTCGGGTGAATGGGACACAACCGGGACAGATATGCCTAGAATATCAACATGGGACAATTGAGCTTGATGTTGTTTTTTTTTGAAAGCTGAGAACGAACAATAACTTTTTTGTGTTTTTCCGGAAGATTCAGCATAAAAAAAATCGTTTTATGAAGAAAAGTGAAAATTGCCAAAAAGTAACATTGGACAACTATGCGTAGAACGGCAGTATAAAACCACTCCAGTTTCCAGAGATATGTAAGAAAAAGACATTATTTTTTCAGGAGTCTCCATACTAAAATGCGATATATTCCAGAAAACTATAAAAGATAGAAAGTTGTCGTCTTCGACAAAAGTTACTATTTTAATGAGATCTAAAACTTTGACGAATACACTATATCGTCATCTTGACTTTAAACCAAATTAGGATTAGTTGTATTTTTTTTAAAGAAAACATGAAAAAGTTGTTGTTAGAGAAAAATTAACCTTCAAAAGTGCCCATCTTCCGATGTGTGGGCAACTTGTTGGAAATTAGAATGACTATTCAAAATATTTTATTCATTCTTTGTCGAAAATTTCGTAGCTATTATAGTTTTTGAGTTAGAAAATTTTGTTAAAAAAACGTGCAAATTTTAAAATGCCATCAAGAATTCATTTTTCATCTACCCAGGATCAAATGAAAAACCAGTTGTTGGAGACAATATGGGCTTTATTATGTTAAAAATGTAGATTGGAAAGAAGTTCGAATTCGAAGGGATCAAAACAAATCCCGTATATAATCGAGTCAACAATTTTTTTTTTATATGTTTTTATACACATATTTTTGATTTTTTGAATATAAAAGAATAATTTTATTTTTGAATTATCCCTTTAAAGTCAGAAAACACCTTTCTCACATGAAAAAAAAAAACAACCCACAATCTCTCAGAAGGTGATAGACTTAAACTGGCTCTACATCAACAAGTACGCTACGTAAGACGATTCATTTCCTTCTGTTTGAAAGATGAGAAAACTTATAAGGTAAATGATTTTGGTTTGTCCAGTCGAAAATATGATCATGGTTTGTTCACTTTTTTGAATGCTCTAATTCAGCACACCTATGTCAAATCAGGTATTGGAATGTTTCAAAACATATGAATAAAATTGTCTTTTTCATGATTTACAGTAGTTTCATAGTATATTTTTACGGATTCAAATGTTTTAAAGGATTATAAAATACACATTCTGTTGGTGTCAATGCGTCCCTCATTTGAACTAACTTTAAATCAATCACCAGATGAATATTTGATACGTATTCAGACCTTTTCTGGATTATAACACTTACAAATATTGTAAACATCATGCTTTGCACATCATTTGTATCAGATTTACATAGCTAAACCATTAAATTAACGCATTTCGATGACCTCAATTCTAATCATGATTTGTCCGATTTACTAATGTTGTTTTGTCCACATGATTTCTATGGCAACCTGCTTGGCGCGCTGCAGTTTGTTAATTGTGTCCTTCGCGCATATCAGAGATAAAGTTTCTCTGTGTTGAATGTGTTGAGGTGAACACTTTTAAAATGCCCAAGAAAAGGCAGTATTCTGAAAAAAGCCTAAATTATGAATGGATCAATTTGATGACAGTAAACTCAAGCAATGATAAATGCAACATCTACTTGAAAATTCGATTTTTTTCATTCAAAAATGGTGATTCCCAAAACTGGACAAACCATGTTCATTTTTTGGACAAACCATGATCAGGGGTGATCAAACCATGATCATTATTCCTCTTTGAGGAAAATAGTGAAAAAAAATAAAACATTTAATTTCATAAAAAGCTTTCCAACAAAACCGAAACTCGTATCGATTATATGTGACTTTCATGAAGAAAAATCGATTTGCATTTATTAGTTGCGTAAAAACACTCTAAATCGGACAACTCAAGATCATTTACCCTACCAGGATATACTTATGAAAAATCTAAATTAGTGATTTTAAATAAAATTTTGTATGTGAAAAACAAAAAAAGATAGTGGTTTTGATGGGTTTTTTCAAATTTTAACCCATAAATTCATAAAAAAACCTGATTGTTTCTATCAACCAAATTGAGGCTCTCTAGCCGCTATACAATTTGTTCTTTAAAACCCAATTTCTATCTTTCTTGATTTCGCTGCAATATCGTTATAAACAATTCTTGAAGATAATTCATTCAAAATCTTCAAAAATCACGACCGTATTCCATTTGTAAACTTTATTTTCATTTTTTTTCGGTCAAAACAAAAGAGTATTGGTGCCAAGGTCACAATACGTTACAAAATGCTTTGTTGGAAAAAAAAATCTCAATAGGTTGGTTTGTTGGAAAATGTTTAGATTAGAATTTCAAAACATTCCTTTGGGGTGAGATTCAACAATCTATTTTTCATTACTTTCTAGTGTAATATGCACGAAAATTTTTTTTAAAAATTAAAAAATACTTATTTTACATATTGCAAATCAAATTTTTTTTTCGTAAGTAGAAAAAGTACAAATTTTTTTTCACGTTTCAGCATCAATACTCTATAACTCTATCTAGTACACTATTTCGATACGGCTCATAGTTTTCAATCTCTTACTAAAATCGATACATCCTATTGAAAAGTTACACTTCAGTCAAAACATTCCCAATTGCTGTGGAAAACTCATATTTCCTCCGAGATACAAACTTTCATATGAAACAAAAATACATGTTTTTGAAATCTGCATTTTTAGGACGATTTCATTTAGAATTGCACAATTACGATGGTCCCCCACAGTGTTATTTGGCATAGAAATCACTGCCAATCGCTAAACAAAATTAACCCTTTCCCGTTCAACATCGAGTCTCACTCGTGGTGTACTTGCATCACATAGGCGCTAGAACGCTCAGTAGAGTAGTGAAATCACTTGATTTACGACGTATTAAATAATACGGGCAGGAGTTAACGCAAGGAATACTATGCTGAGCTGGCAAAATTCCATTGAAGAAAGAGATATTCGCCATATGCTTCGAAAATATGGTGTAAAAATTATAATCGTTCTATTCGACGATTATTACAACTAAACATCTATTTGGAACTTATTTTGTACATAAGATGTACATAAGACAAGATGCCAGCTATATTGAAACCATATTAACAGTTAGAAACATCAGTTAGAGGGGGTAGACAAAAATATTGAATCAGGCTAAATTCAGTCAATACTCAAATAGTCATAACTCGTCGGAAAATATTCTTATTCAAATACAACTGGTTAATATTGTCGGGGAAATATGTAGCTTTTTTGCTCCATTTCTGACTTCAGAGAGGCTAGCAGACACGGTGGATGTTGCGGATTTTTCCAGGGTATGTTGGAAGTTAATATCACGTTTGCTCTTAGTTTCTGTTAAAAAATCGTTCCCCCGGTTAATCCAAAAATCGATCCTGATAATTTTAGACAACTTAGAAAATTCTCATGAAACCAATTAAAGAATGAAATTGAGATTTATTTTCATTGTATTCGTATAAAGTATGAGTATTGCAATTTAGGTCCAGATTAGTTAAGCTTTTGACTATTTAAAATTATATATTTTTTATAATATTATTATAATTTTAACTAGGCACGATTGCTGGAGAAAAAACCTGAAAAGAAAAAACAATATATTGTAAATTCTGAATAAAATACTAAGTTTGATGAAATTATTGATTACGATGTTACTAAATAGTTATCATAGGAATTTTTTAACCGTCTATACATACCTTCATATATGAAATAAAAGAGGTTAAAAATTGGAATAGGATTTACACTGAACGTGAAGTGAATTCACCACAACTCTAATTTTGAGGTTATTTCTGAATTCAAGCAGATTGCTAATTACAATTCCTAACTAAAACCAATACTGATCTCCGAATTCAACTGGACACCTCTAAGCGCGGACCAATATAAAGTGCCATGCAACCGATTGCTGCTCCGGCATCCCAGGCCCGAGGTTGAACTCTGAACCAATCACACGAGCAGAGTATAACGGTCGGATCAAGTATATGAAAATACACCCGGCCCTGAGAGAACAACCTGGCTGGAAATGAGTCTTCTCAGATACAAACATTTTCCCCGTTGTGCGAAACAGTCTTACGCTGCCGCATGAAATGATAGCAAAGAATGCAAAATCCGTGCCCTCCCCCGTCATCATCATCACCATCAACAGCAACATCCGCCAAGGTAATGCATAGAATGGTTAGAAGCATGTATAGAGTACGGTAAAACGCCTCCGGGCAATCGGGTTGTCGATGCGCGAACGGAAAACAAACGCCTGGACCTTCTAGCGATATAGTTAATAACAATAAAAAAGAAGCACTCTTTAATGAAAGAGAGGGGAAAAGAAATTAAGCCTAAATTTTAAACCCTAAACAGTATTGGCTTTATCGGAATTGCACGAATTTTTGCAACATTATTGCTAATGGATAGAGAACCGCCAATTTCCAACAGTGCACTTGCGAAGCAAGAAAACCCGCTCGGTACTCGGCTGATACGCTCTGCTCTCCTCGGGATATCGATTCGGGGAAGTAACAGCCGTTTTCAGTCTGGCTTTCCTTCTAGCAGCAGCTTATGTGCTTTTTGCATAATAATAGTGGAATCATGTGGCTTGTTGTTGTTGAAATGCATCATTGAACGGCTCGGGCACAATTCGTTCCGCACGGTTCGTCACTTAAACTTTCGTTCGAGTCACTCCGGGTGTGGGTGGACGACGACTGATCGAGGCGAAAAAAAACTCGTGCGCGCGCTAAAGAACACGAACACTCATGTTTGATCGATGTTACGCAATTTTATTAGGTTAAGTAGCGAAGAATCGTTTCGTGTTATTGATATCATGCAGTCAAAGTGAACGTGACTAAAGGAGACTTTATGAAATCACAGCACAATTCGCTTTGTTGTGTATATAACAATAAAATAATACCCCAATATGTTCCCGAAAGACCGTAAGACTACGACCGAAAAAAAGCCCTAAATTCAATATATCTAAACGAAATCAGTTTTTTAGGTTTCCTCTTGAGTCAAATAAATCTTACCACTTCTGGAAAATACTCTGTCTCTTAGGACAAATGCGTGTGTGCAACGTTTCATCTCAATCATAAATCAGTTTATATTTTTTAATTCAATGTTTGAACCGATCATTCGACCAAACCCAGCACGGCTGGTGTTAAGTAGGTCAAATACGGGTTCCCATTATCCTGGAACCTCACGGAACATTGGTTGGGTCGACAGTAAATCAATTATCACGAAAAAACAGCATTGCATCAGCAAACATAAATTGTTCCGTCCGATAACATAATAACAGCACGCTACTTGTCATCATATTTCCTGCCACGGAAAATTGAATTTGCGAGAAAACGTATAATAATTTCCCAAAACCTCGATTTATGACGCTTAACGATTGGGCGGTCCGAGAGCGTTGCGCAAAATGTTTTGGAACGTACGCCTTCATTCGCCCAGGATTAAGTGGTCAGGGTTGTGACCCACACAGAGGATGCGGAGTACTCTCATAAATAAAGCCGAAGATATGATCCATTAAATTGAATTTTGTGCCCAACGTACCAGAGAAAAAACTATCTGGAGCGAAATTGAAAGTTTTCACGTACATTTTTGGTGGTTGGTTTGGTTCCTTTTTTGAGAGCAATAAATTTATCCAACTAAGGCCGTGATATTAACGGTTTCCAGTTGAAATTATACTGAACATTCTGCTGGCAGTACTGTGTTACCGGAGGGAGATGAGCAAACAGGAGTCCGTCATCGTACGCAAACACCGTTATCGGTGGCATTCAGTGAGGGTACCGACGCCAACATCGTTGTAATTTTTCGCGGGACATCCTCAAATCTTTGTGGTGATATGAACTGATGAGTAGGGCTATCGAACACGTAAGCTGTCTAGAAGGTAGTACTAGTAGCCATTGACGTGACCAGGAATCGATTATCCCCTCGATGATAATTCGGTATCCTGCAGGGACCTACCTTTGAGTAAAAACCCGGGAAATTAACAAAAACATCGGCTCAGAAGAGTAAAATGGAATGATGTGAATGTTTATGTATTGTAGAAGTCTAAAACCCTTTTATGTTATATAATTATTATGTTCCCAACCACCAAGGCAACATGTTGCCTCTATTGTAAATTTATGTATAATTCAGTATAAGTCCAGTTATTGTGCATGTAAAATGAATATTGTAATGTAATGTAATAATGGAAATACAGTGTTGAGTGTTTTGAGTGTTGAGCATTTTCATTGAAACGAGCTGGAATCCATGGTTGAAGAGAATATTATTGAGGATACAGTCCAGCACCCAAAGAACCAGTCCCAAACATAAACAATGTGAAAAAGTGGAAAAAAACATTCTCCTTTCTCTTCAATGACCCAAGAATTCCTTAAAGGGAACTCCGCCATCTCAACATTGTATTGCGCACATCGTTTTTTAATAGTGAAACGAGGGGTAAGACGAACAGGATTGTATCGACTGTTTATCATTAGAATAGGAAACGACCGAAAAGTTAAACATTTTTGAGTGCGGTCGATATAGTGGTTCTCAAATTTTCGTGAAGTGGTGGTTTTGTTTCTTACCGAAAAATATTAAACACGTATTTTTGATTTGTTTATTATAGTGTCCATTTCCATTTTAGGGTTTCTAATTTTTTCCAAAAATTGCTTTTTTTAAATTTATTATTTTTGAATTACTTGACTTGACAAAGCCAATGATCTAGTTTTTTGCAGAAAATTTGGATTTTATTTTCGTAATTATTGATTTATTTGTTTTTGTGTTTAAATGGCTTTGGACTAGAGGGCGCTATATTTTCTTATACTTTCTCTTGAAATCTGAGGTTTCTTTACATAAAATATAAAAAATCAGAAATGTGATTTATGAAATGTGATTTATGTCAAAGCTTGCCACTCAGAATGCATTCAAGGCGTGTTATTTGGCATAGAAATCTCAACTAAGTACTAATAAAAATGACGCAAGTAATACTACGTTGAGACGGCGCAGTTCCTCTAGGAACGTTAGTGCCATTGAAGAAGAAGAAGAAGAAGTAGTTCTGTATAATGCTGGGCATGAGATTTTTTTCTGAGGTGTTGTTTGATGGCTATTTACACATCAAACTTTGATGAATTATTAAATAATAACTATTTGTTCTTCTTCTTCTTCTTGAATGGCACTAACTTTCCTAGGGGAACTTCGCCGTCTCAACGTAGTATTACTTACGTCATTTCTATTAGTACTTAGTTGAGATTTCTATGCCAAATAACACGCCTTGAATGCATTCTGAGTGGCAAGCTCTAGAATACGCGTGACCATAGTGCAAGTCGGAGGGAATTTGTTTGACGGAAAATTCCCCCGACCAGAACGGGAATAGAACCCGAACCCACGGCATGTAATTAAATACCTATTTGTACTACAGCTAAATATTATGCATTGGAAGTTGTGGAAACATGTCTCCTATTATACGGCTCACAGCTTTCAAAAATATTCGCAATATTTGTCAAGATATTACTAATAGTAACTTTCTCCATTTTTTGACCCAATTTCACCCCCACAGCCCAACTTCACCCCTATGGGCGGTACTTGAAATGTTCAAAAAAATTGAACAACTTTTTGAAAACGTCCAAAAATGTTTTCCTAATTTTTCACAAAATTTATTTATTTGAAAACGATGAGATCTACAAAATTTTGGTCAAAAAATGAAACATACAAAATTATGAAAAAGTACAACGAAAAAAATGTGTTGAAAACAAAAATTTTAAAGTGAAATTCATTTTTCTCAAAAACGGTTTTTTTAAAAACGTTACGCGAAAAATGATACAAGTAAAACATTAGTAGTCATTTTTCAAAGAAAAAATGAAAAGGTTGTTAGAAAAACTCTTTCCCTGCAACCCTTGTTCCGATGTATGTCTAACTTGTTGTTAAATACATGGGCTATTCTTTTTTTATCCCATTTGTTTATTTATTCAGGCTCATTTGCATTTTAGCTGTAACAGGGCTAAATTTTATACAATTGCCATTTTTTAGACGTAAGAGTATTCCGTCTGTGTTGACCGTGGATCGATCTCCATCGATGATTGTTGCGTGGACGTAGGTATTCTGTAACAACTCAAAGATTGAGGTCAATTGAGGGCCCAGAGTTTTGAACTCACGATCGATCGCTCACTAAGCGAACGCGCAACCGATGTGGCTACGAAGACCGTCTTTCAAATATTTTAGATTGAAAAAAAACTTGTTTTTGAGAAAAAAAACTTTTTATTTTCAGAATAATTTTTTTCGTTGAATATAGTTTGATATTTTTAATAAAAACCTAAACAATTTGCTACATTTCATTCTTTAACCAAAGTTTTTTAGGTCTTATTTTTCGAAGAAAAGTCGAAAAAAGAACTTGAAAATTACAAAAAAAAACTGGCTCTAAAGCCATAAGACCTACAAAGTTTGGGTCAAAGGATAAAATATAGAAAAAAATTTAAGTTTTCGTTTTCGTTGAAGAAAAAAATATTCCGAAAATTATTTTTTCCTAAAAACATATTTTCAAAAAAATTGAAACACAACTATGAATAGCCTATATAATTACCAAAAAATCATCCATACATCGAAAGAAGGTCACTGCTATAGGGAAAAAGTTTTCCCAACAACAACTTTTCCATGTTTTCTCTGAAAAATTACTACTAATGTTCACTCGTAACATTTTTGTGTGTAAATTATCTCGATTTACATGTTCTGCAAACTTTTTTCTTTTATATATCTGTCAAGAACATATGCCATGTATTCCAAGAACTATAAAAGATAGAAATTTAAGATCTAACGCTTTGTCGAATACACTAGATCGCTATCTAGACTTCAACACGTTGAATCCCGATTTTTTCTTGCTGCGCTTTCCATCCTGCCCGCATCAAGAGCGTTTGCACAATATCAGTGTCGGTCCCATTCCCCAAAGATACTTATTCTATAAATAGAAAATAGTCAAATTCGACTAGAAAATATTCCCATCTTTATCAAAAATTTTGTAGATTATATAGTTTTTGAGTTCAAATTTAAAAAAAAATAAAAAAACATACAATCCAAGAAAATTATGACTCAAGAATTATAAAACCTATAAAAATTTGGGGCAAGTTGAAACGATTTTTCCGAAGTTCAACTTGAAATTTATATTAAAATATCACTAAATCACTAAATTAAAATCTGTTTGCAGCATATACAAGGTATAACAGATGTCTTTCGATAAAAAATAGGGATTCACACTGGATGTTTTGATAAAATTTCAATTTTTAAAATGTTTTGTTTTCACATCCAATGTTTCAACTTGTCCTGAGAGCGGGGTAAGTTGAAATACGAACTATCATTAGTTTATTGTGCAGTTTTGCTTCTCGAACTGATTTATGAAACACTAAATTGACGGAATTACATATAAGCAATTGTAAAAAGGGGGTTTGCTACACGTGAGATGTGGAGGAGTAGTCTGATATACGCAAAATGGAAACTACATACTAGGAATCAATATACGAAACAATAACATCAAGAATACTTTTTTAGACGCTTTTATGTCAGAGTAGGGCCACTTGAAACAGCCACTAATAAGGTTTATGGGGTCATTCAAATATTCAAATATTATGTAACGGACTCGAAAAGGGAGGAGGAGAAACATTTTTTTTATGAATATGTGAAGAACATCTTAAACGCAAATTTTTTACACACTAAAAAGTTAAGCATATTTTTTTTAAGATGTTTCCATAAAGGATTGCCATATATTCCAGAAACTATAAAATTCTAATTCCGGGTTGTCAAAGAGACATGAGGTCTGGCAAGGTACTGGTGGAACACTACGATAATTGGTAAATTCTGATCGTTTGTTCTTGGTTCGTCCAGCAGCAAGTAGTACTTTCTAGAGATTATCGCCTGCCATAGCACATAATTCGTTTTGTTACATTTATGGAGCAAGTCGCAGATCAAAATGCGTGATTTATTTACGTAACTGAGCTGCACCAGCTCATGCTCATGGACGATGATTAAAGATATCTGTAGTAAATCTGCTACTTTCCGAATAACCTAAGGCATAGAAGAAGATAAACAAATAACTAATCCTTTTTTACATCAACAATCAAGATATTTGGAAAATATGTATATCAGCACGCACAAAACTGAACACGACACAATCATACACAGCCTGTGAGATTCAGAAACACTCGTTACTTTTTTTGAAACCTCACTTGCCAAGTTTCCAGGAATTTCATCGCAGCTACCAAAATCATGTTTCTCTGTTGGAATTTTTCCCATATCAATGAAATTAAATACAACAATAAAATTACAATTCAGCAGCTGACATACGTAAGGACACACAATGCACAATAAATTTACGAATGTCTAGAAACACATATCCTTTTCTCGGAAACACTGACGGTGGGGCAAAACGGGCCAGAAGTTTCTGCAAAACAAAAGAGATTCGCCGTACGATTTGCATGTCAAATTTATTGCAAGCAACGAGAAACGCAATTGTCGATCTTCCCGGAGTGGATTTATAACTTGCGAAAAGCTATTTATGTCCGCTTTGCACATCTCACTCCGACATGACTACTGTATATTTGGCATTTTTGAAAACATTTTTCGATTTGAGAATCCATAGTGAAGCTGATCGCTTGCGTTTCCATCGCGTCCCCTGGTCGCGCTTATGATTTCACATCGCCTGCGATCAATACACGTCGGAGGAAATTACGGTTATAAATAAATGGGTAAACGAGTTATTGTTACCGACATGGTGCTGCATCTGCATCCTTCTTTTCCAACCATAGCTACAGCCACAGGAATCTGTAGAAAATTTGGCCTCCAGAAAGTGCACGCTTACCGCGCGCACACTCTGCATCGCATCGCGAACCCGCGGAAGACTCACGCAAAGGCGATAGGACGGACGCGTTGTTTTCCGAAAATTAATTCTACAAAACCGATAATTTGATTATGCTAACTGAACCATAACGGAAAGTAAATGATGGGCCGTTAAATTTAACTGCGCACGTTACCGTATGGAGGATGCATATATGCGGCTATGCTGCAAGCCAGTTGGTTGAACATGTTTCGCGAGAGGTCTGCAAAAAATGAACAATTTAAGCTCTTTTTTATTTTTTTTACTCACTTTTGTACACACGATTCGGCGGTGGTTGTAATATTCGGCACAGTGCGGATTTCCTTGGCAAGGGTGAAGTTCGCTAATGATTAATTGCCGTGCGTTAATCCTGAATAAGTTATTTTATCGTCACTGCAGCCTTCGGAAACATTTTGCAGCGTCATGTCTGTGTTTTAAGATATCTTTATCCGTTGAATTTTATGTTTTACTGAAAACAGGACATATGATTCATTTCATAACGTTCGATCATATGCGGCCGGACGCCGATAAGGGAATGACATCTGCGCATATCGCGCTACCCAATCGGGCACACTTTAAATCGAAAATGTATATCCTACCGTTCAAGACCAACTGCATTAACAAGACCAAACAAAATCAACCAGATCAACGAGATATGAAACGGCCGGGAGAAGACCGGAATAATCGCGATCGAAGGCAGACGAATTAATCAACATGATCTCTGAATAATCGGCTGGACCTACTTACGTTGATCAAGTTGTGACTTTCGATTCGGTTTTGACACCAGCAGAGCTGATCCTTTAGCCTCGCTCAGATTCGGTGCACCGATAATCTGTGGTTCGTTTTTCCAGAAGCCATGTATTTATCTTCCTTTGCGAACGGCATAACGACAATCAAACAAGCGCAGAACAACAAAAAACTTCATCGATGTCAATTTGTCCTGCATAAATCATCTCCACCGTGGAACGATTATTACTTGTAGGTTCTTTTTATGGTTTCATTGATCACGCTGCTTTTGCTGACGAGCGGCGATGTCAATATATTGCACAAATTGTCGGGTAAACCAGTTCAGGTTACGCTATGTAGGGACATACGCTTCGCTTTAGCTAGATCAAAATCGGAACCGTTGTATTTTCTTTACCAAAAACATGGTAACGCAGAAACGGAGTCCTCGAAAGGTGTTGCCAACTATATGGATGATTTGTGAATATACCAATAGTATAGCTTTGGTCTTGTTCAATATGTGTGGTGTTCAGAGTAGAACTCGGGAGTTTGAATAATAATATGACAAAAACGCTCCCAATGGCAGGTGTGCGCTCGGTACCGCAAAGCCATTTCGTAAAAAGGAGGCAATAAGTTACAAACGAGTGGAGCTTAAGTAGCATTATTTTCCTTATCCTCAGTGTCCATAGAGTTGTTTTATTCTTCGTTACAAAACAACTATTTAGTTATAAATCAACGTTTATTTCAGATAACTACATTAGGCGTTCTGTACCGCGCGAGAGCTCAAAATACAATGGCGCAAGAGAATATGTGTAAGTGTGTGTGTAGTACAAAGAGGAAAGTGCTTAGTACAAGCGAGGGGCGCATCAAAATAATATAGAACACAAGTACTGGTGCGATTGACCTCCTAATGATAGTGGTATATAAATTGTGCCTCGCTGCTACATTAGGTGCTCGTTATTGACGAGAAGGGTAGATTAGAAATATATATAGAAATAATGTATGAAAAAATCGAGGTACTTCCAATCTTTGTCAATTTATACTGAATATTTACGGAGCAGAGAAATGTATTGAATCTCCTTATATCGAACCTTTCACTGAAAAAAATATGTCGCCCCAAGTAATCAGTTTTCTACCTTACTAACCATAGAAATAGGAAAATTGTTTATATATAGTTATAAAAATATGGTTAAGAATTCGGCTCCTTGAAACTTTTGTAACTGAGCCTGTGAAAATAAACGAATCATATATAAAATATTTTTATAAAAATTCATACAAATCCTGAAATTCTAAATCCTGAGTTGCGGTGAAGAGCACAAAAAGTCCACCCCCATTCGAAATCAAATATTAAAGGTTTTTTCAAACTTTTCGGTATTCCATTCAATACTATTTCAAAAATAAGAATTAGTAGACCATTTTGCCATTCCAGGATTGTGATTTATCTGCAGTGCAATTCCAAATGAAATCGAACTAAAAATACAGACTTTAAAAACTTGTGTTTTTGATTCGAACGAAAGTTTGTATTCTGTTTGGGTTGGAAAAAATATGAGTTTCCCACATCCTTTGTGAAGAGAGTTTGCCTACCGTCATACGAAACCAAATCACTGACAAAATTCCAGAACATTCATTTTCTTGGTGAGCTGACGATAGCCTAGCTTTATGATTCCGCACAATTGTGTAGCTTAGAACCTTAATTCAATGGCGTAACATCCATACCTCTCACGCAGAGATCACGAGTTCAATTCTCACTCCCGAGATTCTTCCAAAAATGGAAGTAAAATTGACGAACCAGCCGAAATGTGTTGAACGTCACTATACGTCAATACAGAAAAAAAAGGTCCTTGGAAAACTTTACTTTATCCATTATATTACTCCTCCACCCCCATTGCTTTGAGAACAGCATTCGATCCCTCGCCGTCCAGCTCGCCCTGCAACAATGTTGTTCAGTCGATTTCCTCACGAAGAATGAAAGTTTGCCTCAGCGAGATCCACTGTTTATACTCTAGGCAAATATTCCCCTTCGTTCTTCTTCTTTTCCTTTGTTCACGGAGACTTAACATCTTACGATTTCCCCTTCGTTGCTTGTCGATAAGTTGCTCGTTATTGACAGCTCTGTTCGGGAAAGCACACAAATGGACAGAACAAATGTATGAGGAAATGGGAATGCTTTCAATTTTCATCAATTTAAACCATATACCGACTATGAGATTGTAATGTATAGCATATTAAACAAATCTTAGGTAATTTCCGATTCGTTTGGTATGTAAATCACCGAAATCCGTTCACGGTTTTTTTTACCCTCCACTGACCCCCACACCAGAAGGCTCAGATAAGGAGCCCACTGATCGTGGACACTTACTAACAGAAACAACAAAAAAAAGAAAGCATGGAGAATCTAATTGTAAGCAACAGTGAATTCCCAGTGGAACTTAGTTCCTTTGAGGGGATTCACAACAGGAAAAAATTATATAAAAATGGAAAGATTAAAAGATTCAAAAGTAAAAGCATTTTTGCTTCAAACGATTACACTGAACTAAACAACAATAAAAGAAGACAGGAAATTGTTATAAAAGCAAGAAAAATTGTATAAATTGTTAGGCGGTTGGCACAATTAAAGAATATATTCATTCATATTCCTGATCATATAGTGTTTCAGCTTGCATTTGAAAACTCTAATATTTGTGACGGCTTTCAAGTCATTAGGAAGTTCGTTATACTTTAATGGACCATAACTCATGATACGTCTAAGGCCCAAGTTTGTGTATGCTCTGGTTCTCAATAAATCATTGCCATTTCTCGTATTTGTGAGGGTAACCCGAGTCGAAAAACTTATGTTGTGATGAAATCTAGGATTGTGTAAGCTGTTATGAACAAATGCGATTGTTTGAGAGTCGCACAAACCTATAACTGGTATAATTCGGTGATGTAAACATGTATAGAGTGCAATTGTCGGATATAATACAGGAAGATTGAAGATTACTTTTACACACCTATTCTGCAGCGTTTGTACTTTTTTAAGTTTAGATTTTGCAGCATGACCCCAGACAATTATTAAATATTGAAGGATGGAATGGATACACGCATAATAAAATTGCAACAATGCTTCTTTCGGTATGAAACAACGCACTCTTTTCATTAGGCCACATAGAGTCGAAACTTTTTTCGATACATGCGATACATGCTATGAGAATCCCATGAAAGACAGGAATCTAAATGTAGCCCTAAGTATTTGAAAGTTGTAACTTTTTCAATAGATAGGTTCCTGACACGCGGATCGGGGTGTTGAGATATTTTTTTGCGTGGCGAGTGAAAAATCATGTATTTCGTTTTAGTTAGGTTCAAGGTAAGATGATTGCCGCTGAAGTATTCCAGGAGAATCGCCAAATCTGATTTTATGTCTACGAGGACTGATTGGATATTAAAACGAGGGTAAAATAAAGCTGAATCATCTGCAAAAAGTCTTGATATTCCATGGAGCTTCAGATTACCAAAGTCATTGATGAAAATCAGGAAAAGTATAGGACCTATATTACTTCCTTTTGGAACTCCTATACTGATCTGTCGTAAGCCACTGCGAACACCGTTTATTGAAACAAATTGTTTACGATCAGATAGATAGCTTTTTATTAGATTATTGGCAATTCCCCTTACGCCATAACGATGGAGTTTTTTCAAAAGAATTTCATGGTCAAGTGTATCAAAAGCTTTTTTTAGATCGATAAATAATCCTCCCACGATCTTTTTCTGATCAATTTCGTTGATTAGTTGATCAGCTAGTTCGGTAATAGCAGTCATTGTTCCACAACCTTCCCGGAAACCGTACTGATACTTGTACATAACATTGTTGGCATTTAAAAAGTTAACCAGACGGTTGGTTAGAAGTTTTTCCAAGATTTTATTAATGACAGACAACGTTGAAATTGGTCGGTAGTTCGATCTATTGAGAAATGCTCGAGTTATAAGCGTTCCAAATCTTGCATTTTTTCCTACTTGTTCAGTGCCTAGATTTCCATTTCACCCCCCTATATCTTCCGGTTAGACGTAGTCCTACGTCAAAACGTGACCTGTTTTCTGATTGGCACCCTTAATGAAAGACGTGGTTCTACGTCAAAAATAACATCTTTAATAAGTTTCATTGCAACATTTCACGTATTCGATCCTAAACGTTGCTGAATGTATTCGGTTGAATGACAAACACTAGAATTACCTTAGCTGTTAGCTGAAAAATACGCCCTGAGGCAATCGATAGTGTAATTTTTCCGAAACCTTCTGATCCGTCTACTGATCAATTAGTCACCCATATTTTGTATTCCGATTGAGTCAGAATTACCAGAACGGATCTTGTTCAGTCCACCGCTCAGTGCATTGCACTGAAGGGTCGAGCGACATGATGGCGGAGGAAGGAAAGCAACAAGAGGACAACGAGCGCAAGGATACGATCAAAAGGAAGGATACAAATACCAACATACGCCCCACCCGTGGGGAGAGTGTATGCGAGTCCAAGCATCCTACACTGCGTGCAGGGAGAAAGACTTGAGTTTCAACCGCCGCCTTGGAAA
Organism: Toxorhynchites rutilus septentrionalis; assembly: GCF_029784135.1. Lineage (NCBI taxonomy): Eukaryota > Metazoa > Arthropoda > Insecta > Diptera > Culicidae > Toxorhynchites > Toxorhynchites rutilus. Next base: position 48,465,314 of record NC_073746.1, on the reverse strand, counting down.
GAAGTTATGTTTATCTGCTGAACTCATAGAATCAAAGAGCTAATAAAAGAAAGTTTAATGTATAATCTTGTAAATGTTGTGTAAATATAAAATGTGTAAAAAGAATTAAGTGACTTATTTGCTATCAACCGATTAGTCCCTCATTCAGTCCGTGGTGTAGTTGTGTTTGGGAATTGGTCCATTACAGGACCAAAGAGGTATGGAATTTTCCATACCTCACATTGCACGCGGCACTGAGCCGCTCGGAATCATTCCGTGGAAGCGCACTCTTCTAAGTAGCTTAACTGCTACTTTGGTTGAGATTTCCACATTCGTTGATCTTGCGTGTCAGCCGCATGGGCGGCTGTGGAAATTTGGATCGAACACGCACAGACATGATCGCAGCAAAATACAGTCCACTGCTTGGTGAAACACCAGATCTCAATTTTGCATTCTGTAATCCGTGGACTCAATTCCAATCGAGTTATGAAAATGTAGCAACCTTTCCACGCTTTTAAAACAAAAATTAGCTCTGCCGTATCAAATATGTGTTCTATGTAACAGAGTATCTATAAAATAAAATCATATTCACATATATACAGTTTTTATTCAAGATTTTTCTCTACATGCACACATTCTTTGCATGTGGGGAAAAATCTTGAATGAAAACTGTATATATGTGAATATGATTTTATTTTATGGATAAAGTTTTAACAGATTTGCAAGGAAATTTATAGATAAATAGTTATGTTAGTGTGAGGACCATGTCTTCCAAGTATTTGAATACTTTGAATAATACTTGCACAACTCAATTGAATGTGAGTCAAACGGATTACAGAATGCAAAATTTCTGTCCGTTCGAGTGATATGTTTTTTTTATTTGATTTTTTTTACATTTCACATTTTACATTTTTTACATACATTGAATTGAGAAAATGATTTTTTTTAATAATTTTTATCGGTCTATAGCACTCCATTCTTCTTTATGTCATAAATCTGCTCCCTAAATATCCGTTTGATATTCATCAAATAATGGACCATCATCATACATGGGTTTGGGAAGGTACCAATTGAAATGCTTGGTTGCACTGATATTTCTAAATTGCTCCGCAAGGATAGAGCGCTGCGACGTTTTTCTTCTTAAGAGAACACAAGAGTCACGAACGTTTCACGCTTTTAATCGAATGGCAATTTCCGGCACCATGAACATCAAACACATTTTTGATCAAATCGTTTCATTCGTTCTATCACAGTCACATTCGATTAATTTTATAGATCGTTAAACATTCAAACATACTTACGATACATTAGTTATTTTTTATTTAACAACTAAAATGTGCACTAGATAAAAAATTTAATGACAAAGTGTTGTCAGTTGGTTATCGAGGCCAAAAGGAATCATATTAACTATTAATTATTTGTTTTCATTTGTTTTATATTATTTTTTTAGAATAAACCATGAAGTGGATTAATTTATGCCATACCCTAAAAGTGCTCGTTTAGGAACAAAGACAATTTTTGTTTTTCCAAAAAAATAAATCAACAATACAGAAATAGCAAAATAGTCTACTAATTACCTACTTTTACGTAGTATTGACTAGAATACCGGAAAGTTTGAAAAAAAAATTTATATAAAAACACTATGATATCGAATGGGGCTGGTTTGTTTCGCTCCCATCACTGTACAGGGTAACTTCGATATAACGTCACTTGATAACGTACATTTTACCTCGATATAACATACACATTTTCAATGTGTAGAAATTCACTTCAGAATCGATACTTAGAGTATCATTAACAATCCTGTTAATTAAAATAATCCTGTCAGTCTTACAGTTTCATAGAGGTCATTTAGTAACCTTTGGGCATTGGAATTTTCAGAAAAATAATATCGTGTTTTGCATGTTTTACAATATGTGTACACTCGTATTATTGATTTGTTGTTAAATTGTTATTTCAAAATTCAACGCCAATATTTTGTTTCATTGTTAGATGTTGGTAGCACTGCATTGTTTATGATATATTGATTTAAGTTCAATATTGATATGAAATGTTTTCAATGAAAATGGCTTCGAAGGACAGTTGTTCTTTGGATCGTTTTTTTAGAAATTTACAGTGCAGAGAAACTACGAACAAGTGATGGAGCCATATTTATAAGTTTTTCCTCCCGACTCCACCAACCGATCCTCATTACAAGAAGGCTGAAGAGCATTGCGAATGAAATTAACCAACTGGATATACAGGGGAGGTTATGTTTCCATTTATCATTTCTACGAATTGGTTTGCAGACTTCAATCTAACATTCTCAAAGAAAACTGTTTTACTTTTTTTTATTTGATAAATGGAATTGATTTTAATTTCAAGGTGTTTTTTTAAATTTATTTTTTGGTTATTTATCCATTTACCTTCAATCAACTGTATGAAGAAAAAATGACGAGAAAAGTTGGCTTCACCTACTAGTTCAATTTTATCACCATCATTTACTAACCATACTCAAACAACAACAAAATAAAGTAATCTAAGCCATATTTTTGAATTATTTGTTACGCTTCGATATAACGTACAATTTTGAAAGTGAAATGCACGTTATATCGAAGTTTCCTTGTATATCGCTTTCTTTAAAAAAAAAGTTTCACCTTTTCAGAATACACTACACTATTTTACACTATCCATGAAAACATAAGGCAAAGTTGCCTACTATTTCAATTCCTCATCCATAAAGTTTAAATGAAGGTTGGCGAGCTGGGGCGAAATCCCTCGTTTATGAATGATCATGCGTGCGTCAATCGGCATGGCAACCGCAGTGCAACACTCAGTCAGAAGCTGACAAGTAGATGATATTTTTGACGTGCAGTGGACCACTTTCGCCAACATTCTCTTGACCTTTTGCCCAACCGCTCGGCGCTGACGGTGCGTTTTTGATCTGTTCGTAGCGAATCTGGATCATCAAGGCCCCGCTACTAGCCCAGTGTGCGTACTCTCCGAAACCTGCGTAATCGTACAGACCTCAACCTGATGCTCATCTCAACAAACAATGTTTATGTAATTTTGTTGTTCTCTTGCGTTTTTCTCCTGATTTCTTTCTCTGGCTCAGGGTACATGCAGGGTCATACGAAACAAGCCACACAGGACCTGGTGCTATTGCGCACAAAAAGATTACTATGCCTCAATAAAAATTTAATGTACATTATTTGCGATTACACTCCGCACACCGACCCGGTCATGTCAGGGCAAAATTATGCCGGCGTTATGTTGCCCCACCGGGTCGAATACTATATGTCCACATAGGGTGAGTACGAGCGTCCAAAACGGAGGCTCGTTGTTTTCGTTTTATAAAGACATTATAAATTTCTGGAACTTTTTTTTTCTCTCGCACTTGCACCACGAAAGGTCAGCGCCAAAATTTCTCGTTCAGTGCAAAGGTAATGCAATAAAAGTAAACAGAGCATAGTTGAGCTGATCGAATGGCGGCACGCAGTCCGAGGTTCAATCATCACTAAGCGTGAACATAGCCAGTTTAGAAATTATGGCTAATGCGCGATAAGAAAACTAAATCATTCGATTGCTATATCCATATCGGTAAACCGTAGCTAAGTGTAGTAATAGAGTTATTAGGCATTAAACGATCGATTTCAGAAGAAACACTTTCAAATTCAATATCGATATGGAAGAAAAAACACTTGTAAATCAGGTACAATATGTATTGATTATCACGAATAACAACCTGATTCGAAATCCTAAATCTTGTCAACCTTGGAATACAATCAAGGAAATTGGCACAAAGAGAAATTCTCAATTTGATTGAATTCAGTTCATTTTAAAAATATTACTAATCGATTAGTAAGAAAAAGCTGTTTTACATGTCACCAGAACACATATCATCTTTTCAAAATTATTCTATCAGGTATACTGCGACCAAAATTCGTATAGACCAATTGATATCCTGCAGCCTATAATTACTGATAAAAATAATTCATCCTCATTTAGTCAAATGAATTAGAAAGGAACAATTGGCTTTCAGATACGCTGTTTGGGTTAAGAAGAAGCAAAGGAACGAATGATTGTGTAGCGTTACTTCCGTCTCGAATGCAAAACATAGGGGTAGTGAGGGCAAATCGGTCATGGGGGGCAAAGTGGTCACCAGCTTGTTTGATAGTATAACTATTGACTATTGACAACGTATTGATAGTCACCTTATGTTTGAAAAATTCAATGACTTTTAAGTCACCCTGTACTTCAGTAGTACTGTCACATGTCAAAATATAAATAAAAACAGAAATTGCTCTCACGATAGCCATTCGGTCGTAGTTCTGTGCGGATGGTATCTAAGGAATTTCTCGTGAAATTTAATTTATTCAATCTGAAATGTTGGACAAACCATCAGTTTGAACGACTGTTACCATATTCTAGGAGAGGTGAACACACATTTTGTTCTTCTTCTTGAATGGCGTTAACGTTCCCTGTGGAACTTTTGCCGTCTCAACATATGCATTAACTAGCGTCATTCATTAATACTTAGTTGAGATTTCTTAAGCTAAATAACACGCCTTGAATGTATTCCGAGGGACAAGCTCTAGAATACGCGTGACCACAGTGCAAGTCGAAGGAAATTTCTTTGACGAAAAATCCTCCGGCCAGAACGAGAATCGAACCCGAACACCCGGCATGATAATGTGAGACGCTAACCACTCGGCCACGGGTGCACTAGTTCTAGCATATTTGCACTAGTAGCATATTTTGTTCAATCTTAGCGATTAATTAGCATAGAAATTAGTTTGATGTTTGGGGACAAAGTGGTCATAGGTGCCTAACGACTTACAATGTTCTATTTACTAAAGCTAATATACCATCACATTCTGCTCTTGAAGAGGTTCCTTTTGTGGCTTTGACCCTGGAAAAATATGCTACCCCAACTAAACCAAGCCTCATTTTGCGGAACGTTATGTGTTTCTTTCAACGTTTTTGTATGCGTCAGAAAATTTAAATTGAGACTCTAGGTGAATAGACCAAGTTTATATACATACATGTAAATATCGAATATGATTTGAACAAATTTGGACGAAAAAACGCATAAATCTATCACATTTAGCTTAATATGTGCAAGTGACCACTTTGCCCCCACTTTACCACCAAGCAAAAAAAAAGATCGATTTTTAAACTTTTTTTTCTAATGATGAAAAATGTACTATTTTGAATTTTATTAAAGAATTATATTAAAAGCCGAATGCTATCTTGAACAACAATGCGTTGAACTATAATATTCTAAGAAAAACGGGAATTGTAGCGGTATGTGGACGCTGGAAATGGGCATATCCCTTAGGGTGACCACTATACTAAAGGGTATGTCACATCAAATTGCATCACGGAAAAACGCTGTAGAAATTCGCCCAGTAGACCGATCCTTTTGAAAATTTTAGACAGTAAAATAAAAACTATTAAACAACTTTTGGCATTTTCTTTTTATTCATACTTCGAGCCCAAGCCCGTATGCTCGCACCTTCCTCTTTACTACGTCCATAAGGTTCTGTACAACGTCAGGTTGTAGTTTTTTTTTGAACAGAAATCCATTTTCTCTTGAAGTCCGCCTCCGATTTGACAACTTTTGGGTTCTTCCGGAGGGCCTGCTTCATAATCGCCCAATATTTCTCTATTGGGCGAAGCTCCGGCGCGTTGGACGGGTTTATTTCCTTTGGCACGAAGGTGACCTCGTTGGCTTCGTACCACTCCAACACGTCCTTTGAATAGTGGCACGAAGTGAGATCCGGCCAGAAGATGGTCGGGCCCTCGTGCTGCTTCAATAGTGGTAGTAAACGCTTCTGTAGGCACTCCTAAGGTAAACCTGCCCGTTTACCGTGCCGGTCATCACGAAGGGGGCGCTCCGCTTTCCGCAAGACCAGATCGCTTGCCACACCATGTACTTTTTGGCAAACTTGGATAGTTTCTGCTTGCGAATCTCCTCCGGAACGCTGAATTTGTCCTCTGCGGAGAAGAACAAAAGGCCCGGCAGCTGACGAAAGTCCGCTTTGACGTAGGTTTCGTCGTCCATTACCAGGCAATGCGGCTTCGTCAGCATTTCGGTGTACAGCTTCCGGGCTCGCGTCTTCCCCACCATGTTTTGCCTTTCGTCGCGGTTAGGAGCCTTCTGAACCTTGTATGTACGCAGGCCCTCCCGCTGCTTGGTCCGCTGGACGAATGAACTTGACAAATTCAGCTTATTGGCGACATCCCGGACCGAACTTCTCGGATCACGTCTAAACTGCTTAACTACGCGCTTGTGATCTTTTTCACTGACGGAGCATCCATTTTTGCCGTTCTTCACCTTCCGGTCGATGGTTAGGTTCTCGAAGTATCGTTTTAGTACTCTGCTGACCGTGGATTGGACGATTCCCAGCATCTTACCGATGTCCCGATGTGACAACTCCGGATTCTGAGTGCACAGGATTAATTCACGACGCTCTTTTTCGTTCGACGACATTTTTCCAAATTTACGAAAAATTGACAGTGAAGCATGGCCAACGTGATCTATACACTCTTATCTGATTATAAGCGAAAGCTGAAGATATAGTTCCTAAAAATTAAATTTCTACAGCGTTTTTTCCGTGATGCAATTTGATGTGACACACCCTTTATCACGAATAACAACCTGATTCGAAATCCTAAATCTTGTCAACCTTGGAATACAATCAAGGAAATTGGCACAAAGAGAAATTCTCAATTTGATTGAATTCAGTTCATTTTATAAATATTACTATTCGATTAGTAAGAAAAAGCTGTTTTACATGTCACCAGAACACATATCATCTTTTCAAAATTATTCTATCAGGTATACTGCGACCAAAATTCGTATAGACCAATTGATATCCTGCAGCCGATAATTACTGATGAAAATAATTCATCCTCATTTAGTCAAATGAATTTGAAACGAACAATTGGCTTTCAGATACGCTGTTTGGGTTAAGAAGAAGCAAAGTAACGAATGATTGTGTAGCGTTACTTCCGTCTCGAATGCAAAACATAGGGGTAGTGAGGGCAAATCGGTCATGGGGGGCAAAGTGGTCACCAGCTTGTTTGATAGTATAACTATTGACTATTGACAACGTATTGATAGTCACCTTATGTTTGAAAAATTCAATGACTTTTAAGTCACCCTGTACTTCAGTAGTACTGTCACATGTCAAAATATAAATAAAAACAGAAATTGCTCTCACGATAGCCATTCGGCCGTAGTTCTGTGCGCATGGTATCTAAGGAATTTCTCGTGAAATTTAATTTATTCAATCTGAAATGTTGGACAAATCATCAGTTTGAACGACTGTTACCATATTCTAGGAGAGGTGAACACATATTTTGTTCTTCTTCTTGAATGGCGTTAACGTTCCCTGTGGAACTTTCGCCGTCTCAACATATGCATTAACTAGCGTCATTCATTAAAACTTAGTTGAGATTTCTTAAGCCAAATAACACGCCTTGAATGTATTCCGAGGGACAAGCTCTAGAATACGCGTGACCACAGTGCAAGTCGAAGGAAATTTCTTTGACGAAAAATCCTCCGGCTAGAACGGGAATCGAACCCGAACCCTCGGCATGATAATGTGAAACGCTAACCACTCGGCCACGGGTGCACTAGTTCTAGCATATTTGCACTAGTAGCATATTTTGTTCAATCTTAGCGATTAATTAGCATAGAAATTAGTTTGATGTTTGGGGACAAAGTGGTCATAGGTGCCTAAAGACTTACAATGTTCTATTTACTAAAGCTAATATACCATTACATTCTGCTCTTGAAGAGGTTCCTTTTGTGGCTTTGACCCTGGAAAAATATGCTACCCCAACTAAACCAAGCCTCATTTTGCGGAACGTTATGTGTTTCTTTCAACGTTTTTGTATGCGTCAGAAAATTTAAATTGAGACTCTAGGTGAATATACCAAGTTTATATACATACATGTAAATATCGAATATGATTTGAACAAATTTGGACGAAAAAACGCATAAATCTATCACATTTAGCTTAATATGTGCAAGTGACCACTTTGCCCCCACTTTACCTCCAAGCAAAAAAAAAGATCGATTTTTAAACTTTTTTTTTCTAATGATGAAAAATGTACTATTTTGAATTTTTATAGTAAAAGCCGAATGCTATCTTGAACAACAATGCGTTGAACTATAATATTCTAAGAAAAACGGGAATTGTAGCGGTATGTGGACGCTGGAAATGGGCATATCCCTTAGGGTGACCACTATACCCCCACTTCCCCTATACTCGCAAAGATCAAATGGATTCGACTTTCCTTTATGTCAAAGGGCATTTGATTTTGTTTCCGTTGAAATATGATAAGATATACTTCATAATCGTGGAGTCTCGCCAACTCTATGTTTTGGTCATGGAAACCCGGCATCTCACGACTATGTTATATGGGTCATCCAAAAGGAGTCGTGCACAAATTACGTAACGCGAGTAGGGGGAGGGAGGGGAGTCTAGATTTATTTACTTGATGTGACATAGGGGGGAGGGAAGTAGCGGTGATCGTTACGTAACAAAATTCCATTTTTATTCCTAAATATATTCACGCACTCCTATATGCTTGAGAAGCTAGCCTTCGATTCTGGGACCGAATAGGTGTGTTTCCTGAGACAAAAGGATAAAGTACGTGTTGTAATGGTCAGTAAGCAGGCACCGAATAATGCATTTAGAATATCGCGTTAATCTACCTGATCGTGATTTTGTCCAAGGCGCCTAGAAGTATATCCTAAGGTGGGCCAACTTGCTAAAACAACTCTTCAGCCATCTTGGAAGTCTACTGTGTTTTGTTTGTAAACAAAACACAATACGCTAGTGCCGAAGCTCGCTCGTGATCAGTCTGTCTCTTTCACGCTACAAGCAAATAATTCCCCTTCTGCTTTCTTCCGTACTGTTTTCATATACCGCTCCCCTAACCAACTTAGTGACGAAACGGCCTCACCTTAGGATATACTTCTAGGCGCCTTGATTTTGTCTTGGCTGCTAAACATAAGCTTGTTCCGGCTGTTGTCGTAGAATGCAAAATAAAGCTAGGGCACCTCGGTAATGCTGAAGCAGTTCAATACAGTGGTCCAATGTACATTGTATTTCGTTCTGAAAGGCATTGTTCTTCGAACGCATTTTTTCATGGGCTCGATTTTCAAAGTGTGTGCGAGTTGCCTGAATTCGAAATTATTCGGTATCAAGGCATAATCAAGCCAGTAATCTTAATTAATGTGAATGAAGAACCAAACGATAACCCCCGTTCCAAGAAGGCCATAGATATTTTCGATTTATCATATCAATCAATTGAATATTGATACAATATCAGTTTCTACAGATGCTCCAGCACACAGTGTTTCCAACTGAGTTGAACGTCGGATTCCCGGGTGTTAGCAGGTTCAATACTTCCTCATGATCGTGAGGAATCTCACTTGGATGAAAAACTCAAAACAAGGGACCCGGAACGGGAAACAAAACATTTTGAGTATGCAGGGAATCGTTAGCTGATGTGTGGAACAACCCGTCAAAGCAGAATATATTGTGTCCCCATTCGATGAAGCGGAATTAGTAGGATATTAAGTCGAGTGGTTTGCTCGTCACGTACAGACATCCCAAGACCTTTTGTAAGTAGTGAAGTGTAACGACAGGAACAGTATTGAACGAAAGTTTAGTTACTTTTGTGTATATCAAAACATCAAAACACTAGATGTTTTGAAAGTACCAATTCCAACAGATGTGAGCAAAAAATTTTCGTCTCAGTTTGTTCGCAATTCTATGAACTTGTCGGAAGTCACTACTTACATATGAAAAACTTCCGTATGAACATTTGATTCCGACCTGGGCAGATTTTGATTTTGTTACGTTGATATTCCAATTACTTTAGAAGAGCTACAAAATTTTCAAACGACGTTGACTTTGTGTACAGATTAGCGACCGCACATTTTGGGGCAAACTTGAACGCTTCATTTGTTTGGATTCCACGAATGAGATCGTTTCCTTCGATGTGGATGAGACGAAGGCGAGGCATCGGAGGCCTTGTTAGATTCTTGGGAAACCAAGGATTTAACCTTTCAAGTGTAGAAAACACTGGTTATTTCGTGATCCATCCGTAACAGACGAAACGCGAAATACGAGAAATCTCGTGTGCGGTCCGCAATGTGTTAAGGGGGAGGAGGGTTTGTCTTGCGTTGCTTGCGTTACGTAATTTCTGTACGACGCCTAAGGTTCATATATGAGGCCTCCATTATTTTTAAGTTAATGACATCGATAATTATCTTTCGGGACACTGTGAACCATTCAACAACTTTCAAAAAGGAGAAATGTAATGATTTCCATAGGGGTTCTGTCTTTTTTACGGATCTGCCGGAAACTAGTCCCCATCAGCCAGACTCAAATTGACTTGAGACAAAATAAAATTCTTCATCTTAATCTCAAGAAAATAAATTTTATTTCAAGGTGAACTGATTACAAGTATTTTAGTCTGATAAATAAATGATACAAAAAGTATGTAAAGGAAAAAATTGTAAACGATTGTTTCAACGATTAAAAAAATTGTTATTAACACTAAACCTACCGATTTTTCATGAATAGCTATTCCTACCACAGCGGGTCAAATGACCCTCTATAATTAGTTAGTGAACAATGGCTCTATTTATTAGCTTTTGTTGAGAAACGTGACATACCATATTTCCCCTGTATATTTCGACATTCTGGGATAACAATTATAAGCAAAATATTGAAATTACAATTTTTGACACGCAAAATAGCACTGTAGCTTAGAATGGTTACTGTTAGCTCGCTTGGATAGTCAGCAACACAATTAATTCTGATCATTCACGATCATTCACAAATACAACAAAATATATAAAGCAATATCAAAAAATGTGTAATGCAATGGTTTTGTATCACAACCACACATACAAATCTTTGTGATATTATATAAATGTTCGCAAGGGTCAAATGACCCGTTGCGGTAGTTAGGCCAGATTACATATATTTCTAAGTAAAAAAAACAAGAAAGGAGTAAACACTCGAAAATACATTCGATGTATGTTTTGGGAAAAGTAGTGTAGGCAAATGATGTTGTGACGATGTAATTTGCAAGAAAATTTTGACTAAAAGTTGAAAAAGGGTCATTTGACCCCTCATGGTAGGTTTAGTGTTAATGATATCGTTAAAAATAATGATTTTGGCATTCACTATATGTTTCAAAATCCATCATCATATTTATAAGGTTTCCAATTGATCTGGTTGTACAATCATTTGAAACATGTTACATACCACTATGATTAAAGGTGGTTTTAGTTTTAAGTGCTTACAAACATATACCTTATAATGTATACAGTAGGGCAAAGAATTTTTAAAGGTTTTTTGAGTACCTTAAAAAATTCTAGATATTATAAGATGCCAAAATTGACGGGTTCGGAACAAACAGCGCGGACTTCCCATCGAAAGATTTCCATGGCGAAACTCTATCCGACCCACTCCCTTACTTCAAAAATTCCAGGAAACCGCATGTCTCAACATACAACATTGAAGCAGAAGGAAGCGAACAATGATGTAAATCAATCTTATACAGCCGTTCCATGTCAAACCGATATAGTGGTTCTCAGATTTTCGTCAAAAGTGGTAATTTTGTTCTTTATCGCAAAGCATTAGACCCGTATTTTTTATTTTTTCCTTAGGGAGACCATTTTCATTTTAGGGTGGTCCGAAAAATCAACATTTTCCTCTTTTTCCGAAAATGACTTTTTTGAAAAACTCATAACTTCATAACTCATAACTTGGATTTCGTTTTCATAATTATTGATTGTATTTGTTTTTTATGGTTTTCGTGGTCTCGGGACCAAGAGCGCTATATTTTTTTATATTTTTTCTTGAAAGTTGAGGATTTTCAGCATATCCAAAAATCAGAGAGGCGTTTTTTTTCGTTTTGAAGTTATGATTTTTTAAACTTAACCGATGGTCCCTATTTCCAGAAATGAAATATTCATAACTTTTGAGATACTGGACCGCTTCAAATAGTCTACATAACAAATTGAAGCCATAATCTTCATCGAAAAAATATTACACAGGCAAAAAAAAATTGTTTTTTGGATTTTGTTTTCATGATTATTGATAGTATTTGTTTTTTATACTTTACATGGTTTCGGGACCAAGAGGGCTATATTTTTTATATTTTTTCTTGAAAGCTGAGATTTTTTTACATAACAAAATTTACATTATAAGATAGGCGTTTATTTTCGTTTTTGAGTTATATTTTTTCAAAGTTTAGCTGTGGACCCGTATTTTTTTATTTTTTCGTTAGGGTGACCATTTCCATTTTAGAGAGGTCCGCAAAATCATTTTTATCATCTTTTTCCCAAAAATGATTTTTTCAAAAATTCATAACTTTTGTATCACTGAACCGATTGAGATCGACATATCAAATTGAAGCTTCAGTTTGAATTGTCGATCATCTGAATCGGTCCAGTAGTTCAGAAGTTATGAATTTTTGTAATGGAAAAATGTGAAAAATTTGTTTTTTCGAACCATCGGTTAACTTTGGAAAATCATATGTTACAAATAAAACAAAAAATAGCATCTCTGATATTGAGATATGTTATGTAAAAAAATCCTCAGCTTTAAAAAAATATATATAAAAAAACATAGCGTCCTCTAGTCCAAAGCCATGAATACAACAAAAAACGACTACAATCAATAATAACGAAAACAAAATTAGTTTTTTTGCCGTTTCAATATTTTTTAATAAGGCTAAGTTCGTTGGCTTAAATTTAATATGTCGATCATCTAAATCGGTTCAGTAGTTCAAAAGTTTTGAATTTTTGAAAAAAGTCATTTTTGGGAAAAAGATAAAAAAAGTTCTCTGACCACCCTAAAATGGAAATGGGCACCCTAAAATAAACTGCAGCGTGCCCGAGCGGTCTTGTGCACTTTCTTTCTCTAATAAATAAAAAAAATACTCTTTTCTTTCTGTTCGAGAGGCACAACCGTCCACGTCCCTGGCTGACGATCGACTCTTCGACTTTATTTTTCTCTCTTATCCTAATCCTTCACTGAGGATGTACATCTCTCTAAAAACTAAAACTATGATATTTGCTACCTTCTCCAGTTTTGGAATTTTCCATTAGTATGGAAAATTTCAACAATCCTATTCGAAAATCGTTAGTTGGATTTTCCCCTATCTCTGGTTGGAATCTTTCCCATTAAAATAATCAATTCTTATTAAACTTTATCTTAAGGCTTCTGTCGTAAAAATCTACCTCGGTAGAGCAATACCCGCCTGTCGTTATGAGAAGCACTGCAAAACCAAAACATATGGGTCTAACGTTTTGCGATAGAGTACAAAATTACCACTTTTGACGAAAATCTGAGAACCACTATATCGGTTTGACATGGAATGGCTGTATAGGGGAAGTGGGGGCATAGTGGTCACCCTAAGGAATATGCCCATTTCCAGCGTCCACATACCGCTTCGATTCCCGTTTCTCGAAGAATATTTTAGTTCAACTCATTGTTGTTCAACATAGCATTCGGCTTTTACTATAAAAATTCAAAATAGTACATTTTTCATCAGTAGAAAAAAAAGTGAAAATTAAACTTTTTTTCCTTAGGGGTAACGTGGTCACCTAGTGGGGGCAAAGTGGTCACTCACACATGTCAAGCTAAATGGGATAGATTTAGGCGTTTTTTTCGTCAGGATTTGTTCAAAACATTTTTAATATAGTAGGTACATGTTTGATATAAGCTTGGCCTATTCACCTAGAGTCTCAATTTAAATTTTCTCATGCATACAAAAACCTAATAAGAAAAACATTACGTTCCGTATAATGAGGCTTGGTTTAGTGGTTAGTAGCATATTTTTTCAGTGTCAAAGCCACAAAAAGAACCTCTTCTATATCAGCTTTAGTAAACAAAACATAGTAAGTCGTTATTCACCTATGACCAATTTGCTCCCATTTGTTCAAATAAATTTCTATGTTAATTAATCGCTGAGATTAAACAAAATATCTGTTCACCTCTCCTAGAATATGTGAACAGTCGTCCAAACTGATGATTTGTCCAACATATCAGAATGAATAAACTAAATTCAACGAGTTTTCATGATTATTGATAGTATTTGTTTTTTATACTTTACATGGTTTCGGGACCAAGAGGGCTAAATTTTTTTATATTTTTTCTTGAAAGCTGAGATTTTTTTACATAACAAAATTTACATTATAAGATAGGCGTTTATTTTCGTTTTTGAGTTATATTTTTTCAAAGTTTAGCTGTGGACCCGTATTTTTTTATTTTTTCGTTAGTGTGACCATTTCCATTTTAGAGAGGTCCGCAAAATCATTTTTATCATCTTTTTCCCAAAAATGATTTTTTCAAAAATTCATAACTTTTGTATCACTGAACCGATTGAGATCGACATATCAAATTGAAGCTTCAGTTTGAATTGTCGATCATCTGAATCGGTCCAGTAGTTCAGAAGTTATGAATTTTTGTAATGGAAAAATGTGAAAAATTTGTTTTTTCGAACCATCGGTTAACTTTGGAAAATCATATGTTACAAATAAAACAAAAAATAGCATCTCTGATATTGAGATATGTTATGTAAAAAAATCCTCAGCTTTAAAAAAATATATATAAAAAAACATAGCGTCCTCTAGTCCAAAGCCATGAATACAACAAAAAACGACTACAATCAATAATAACGAAAACAAAATTAGTTTTTTTGCCGTTTCAATATTTTTTAATAAGGCTAAGTTCGTTGGCTTAAATTTAATATGTCGATCATCTAAATCGGTTCAGTAGTTCAGAAGTTTTGAATTTTTGAAAAAAGTCATTTTTGGGAAAAAGATAAAAAAAGTTCTCTGACCACCCTAAAATGGAAATGGGCACCCTAAAATAAACTGCAGCGTGCCCGAGCGGTCTTGGGCACTTTCTTTCTCTAATAAATAAAAAAAATACTTTTTTCTTTCTGTTCGAGAGGCACAACCGTCCACGTCCCTGGCTGACGATCGACTCTTCGACTTTATTTTTCTCTCTTATCCTAATCCTTCACTGAGGATGTACATCTCTCTAAAAAACTAAAACTATGATATTTGCTACCTTCTCCAGTTTTGGAATTTTCCATTAGTATGGAAAATTTCAACAATCCTATTCGAAAGTCGTTAGTTGGATTTTCCCCTATCTCTGGTTGGAATCTTTCCCATTAAAATAATCAATTCTTATTAAACTTTATCTTAAGGCTTCTGTCGTAAAAATCTACCTCGGGAGAGCAATACCCGCCTGTCGTTATGAGAAGCACTGCAAAACCAAAACATATGGGTCTAACGTTTTGCGATAGAGTACAAAATTACCACTTTTGACGAAAATCTGAGAACCACTATATCGGTTTGACATGGAATGGCTGTATAGGGGAAGTGGGGGCATAGTGGTCACCCTAAGGAATATGCCCATTTCCAGCGTCCACATACCGCTTCGATTCCCGTTTCTCGAAGAATATTTTAGTTCAACTCATTGTTGTTCAACATAGCATTCGGCTTTTACTATAAAAATTCAAAATAGTACATTTTTCATCAGTAGAAAAAAAAAGTGAAAATTAAACTTTTTTTTTCCTTAGAGGTAAAGTGGTCACCTAGTGGGGGCAAAGTGGTCACTCACACATGTCAAGCTAAATGGGATAGATTTAGGCGTTTTTTTCGTCAGGATTTGTTCAAAACATTTTTAATATAGTAGGTACATGTTTGATATAAGCTTGGCCTATTCACCTAGAGTCTCAATTTAAATTTTCTCATGCATACAAAAACCTAATAAGAAAAACATTACGTTCCGTATAATGAGGCTTGGTTTAGTGGTTAGTAGCATATTTTTTCAGTGTCAAAGCCACAAAAAGAACCTCTTCTATATCAGCTTTAGTAAACAAAACATAGTAAGTCGTTATTAACCTATGACCAATTTGCTCCCATTTGCTCAAATAAATTTCTATGTTAATTAATCGCTGAGATTAAACAAAATATCTGTTCACCTCTCCTAGAATATGTGAACAGTCGTCCAAACTGATGATTTGTCCAACATATCAGAATGAATAAACTAAATTCAACGAGAAATTCCTTAAATACCATTGCCACGGAACAACGGCCGAATTGCAATCGAGAGAGCAATTTATGTTTTTATTTATCATTTGACATGCAACAGCTCTACTGGAGTACAGGGTGACTAAAAAGACATTAAATTCATCAAACATAAGGTGAATATCAATACGGCATCTATAGTCAATAGTTATACTACCAAACAAGCAGCTGACCACTTTGCCCCCAGTGACCAATTTGCCCCCACTACCCCTATATATATATATTAGGGTGGCAGCGAAAATGGTCATGTCAAATTTCAAAAACCGACCATGTACATTTTGTTTATTGGCCCAAAAAATGACCTGAGCAAAGTTTCAGCTCAATCGGATATGATTTAGGGGTGCCTCAAAGCGCTCAATGTTTTGATTTTTTGATACTCGAAAATCTTCCGAGGAGCAAATTTGGAAAATCGAAAAAAAAATTTCGATGCCAAATGAATTAAAAATGCATAAAACGTCGAGATCTGGTGTTATGCCGAAGAAAAATTTTTGGTCGAAAATCGATTTTTTGGAACTTAGCCTGAGTGGCAAAAAAATCAAAACTTTGAGTGCTTTGAGTCCCAAAAGGTCGACTTTCGGCCAAATTTTTTTCGAGATGAGCCGAGTAAAGCGACGTTGCCGCCGTTTTGACCGTCTCGAGTTTCCGTGCTTCCGCAGAAGAAACGTTAGCGTTAAGCTTAGTCCTAATTATGGT
The DNA here is from genome assembly GCF_029784135.1 of Toxorhynchites rutilus septentrionalis. Classification (NCBI taxonomy): domain Eukaryota; kingdom Metazoa; phylum Arthropoda; class Insecta; order Diptera; family Culicidae; genus Toxorhynchites; species Toxorhynchites rutilus. The sequence continues at coordinate 48,448,516 of NC_073746.1, read as the reverse complement.
TTGTTCCTTCAGAAATACAAGGCAACTTCTGCTGTTTGAGCATTGGCCGTTGCTTCTGGAATTCCTACAGAACAAATCATTTTCGCAATTCCCGATCACTGAGTGCTTTTGCGAGTACTTCCAGCAAATCGCTTCTTTCTTGCACTTGCCAGCGATATGCCCGAAATGGTAGCAAAATTGTGTTGGTTTAGGGATATATTTTATTTTAATGACTAGAAAACCCAATCTAGCACTTTCAGGCAGTATTGTCGTGTTGAACGTCAGAATTAGTAGATGAGTGTTCACAACTACTTCCCCAACTTTTTTGTAACCCTCTTTACTTTAACGACTTGTGATTTTAATTCTCTCTCCCGACATATGTCGGATCACGACAGAAAACCAACCTCCATGACGTATTCAGGGTAGGATGGAATGAACAATTAACCTCCGTATTATCGATGGGTTTACCAATTTTCGCAAGCTTTTCTGCTTGATTCCTGTTGGAAACTTCAACGATGTATTTCCGCCCACGAACACAGGTCCTGGGCTCCGATACTCTTTGAAGTGGGCCACTGATTTACTAATCGTGAAGGGGTTCCGAGGATGCTGCTCCCCATTCTTGGCTTCTAGGACCAGAAAGGTATTACCGCCCACCGCACTTCTCTGTATCCTTTGGGGATATATTGTCTTCTTCTTTTTTAAATTTTAATAGTAGCACCAGGGCTCCGTATAGTCATAGTCAACTGAGGATAGTCAGCTGACTATCTGACTGACTATATCCGTATTCAGTTAGTAATGACTTTTGGCTTCTTCACGCAGTTTCTCCGCCAAAACGACTAAACAGTCAGTCGGGTGTTTAGACGCTATCTCCTTCTACCGACTCGACTATATCATTTCATTCTTCCCAGTCAAATTGTGCTCATTGCATTTTGAAGTGACTTCCCCCAAAACGAATTCGTTCCCCTCTTTCTCTCTCTCCCATGTACGTGTGCATGCATCGATGTTTGAGTTTATCGCGGTTTGACATAGGCTACAGGTGAGCTAGATTTTTTTGTAGCGTACACGAAAACTACTCACACGTATAAAATAGCGTGCAGTGTGTGTGCGCTATTTTGCACGCTATTTACTAATACTAACGCGAGGACCTTTATAGCACATTTGATAAATGTCTAAGTTCGTTGGTTTGAATTCACGATGGGTAGACATTAAACCGTCCATTAATGGGGTAACTTTTTTTTTGCATCAGAAATCATGTTTTCGTTCCTCTTTATATGGACGTAAAAATAAGATTGCGAACGCGGCTATAAAATTAGTGCCAGGGGAAAATGGAAGTGAGGATTGAAGTCAGTTGAATGAAGAAGCAGATTTGTATTCAATAGTCGCGTCAGTTAAAATAACCTAAGATAAGATCAGACAATAGGGGGTCTTTTACGGACCAAATTTCTGTCAGATACGGACCAAATTTCTGTCAGTCGTTCTGATTTCTGATTGGTCGATTTCGATAAATTTTGTAAACAAAGTCGATTTTTCCAGTGTTGCCAATAAAAATAAATTACGTTGGGTTTGTATTGAATTTAGAAAAAAAATGAATTTAATTGATATTACGATACTTAGTTTAGAGGAAATGTGAAGGAATTGTATACACGTTTTACCTAATTATTTTGTTACTATATTTTGATTGAATTGAAAAATTTATATATATATATATATATATATATATATATATATATATATATATATATATATATATATACATCCATTTCATGTCAAACCGATATAGTGCTCCTCAGATTTCCATGAAAAGTGGTAGTTTCTTTCTTTATTGCAAAATATTAGACCCGTATTTTTTATTTTTTCGTTAGGGTGACCTTTTCTTATTTTAGGGTGGTCCGAAAAATCATTTTTTTCAACTTTTTCCTAAAAGTGCCTTTTTTAAAAATTCATAACTTTTGAATCACTGAACCGATTTAGATGATCGATATATCAAATTGAAGCCAATTAATATTTTTTGGAAAAATATTAGGCTTGCCAAGAAATCGAATTTTGTTTTCGTAACTATTGATTGTAGTTGTTTTTTGTTATTTTTATGTTTTTTGTTTTTATGTTTTTATATTTTATGTTTTTTCTTGAAAGCTGAGGATTTATTACATAACATATCTCGATATCAGAAAGGCTTTTTTGTGTTTTTGAGTGACTTTTCAAAGTTAACCGGTCGTCCGTAAAATCATTTTTCCACTCTTATCCAAAAATAATTTTTTGCAAAAATTTATTACATTTGAACTACTGAACTGATTGAGATGATCGACATATTAAATTGAAGCCAATAAGCCAATCTTTTTTGAAAAAATATCACACTTACCGGAAAGATAGGATTCTAGTCGCATAGGTCTAGTCTAGTCACATAAGAATATTGAACGAAGACTTAAAACATGTTAAATTTACAAAATAATGACTCTAAAACGAAAAAAACACCTCTCTAGAACCCTCTTTCCAAGTTCAATACTTTTTTCAATATTTTTTCTATTAAAAATCTACCTCATTGGCTTCAATTAGATTTATTGATCATCTGAATCGGTTCAGAGGTTCAAAAGTTATGATTTTTTGAAAAAGTCATTTTTGGGAAAAAGTGGAAAAAATGAGTTTTCGGACAACACTAAAATGGAAATGGACATAAGTTTAGTTTAATAATAATCTATTTGGTTTCTGATACTAATATATTTTATTTCTACCATGCCATGCTCCTGCTATCAAATTTTCGTTTCCTTGTTTTTTTGTTTTCTCCGCTTTTTAAACGAAAAGATATAAATTTTTTTATAATGTCATTCCTTGTTTTTTCACAATGGAATAAAGTGGATGGCAAAACATACATTTCTCCTGCCATTTTCTTCGGCAAATCAGCTTCGTTAGGTTCCAAATGCGATTTCATATTTCGGAATAGAATTTCCATTGCTAAGAAGAAATTAAAAGTCTCATCATTCACTATGCAAATGGGAGAGTTAGAAGCTGTAGCTCGCAAATATGAAAAAAGAGACGGTTGATACAATCTAGGTTGTGTTTTGCTGACTACCAATCTCTTGTTACACTGCTGACATGTTCTTTCCCGCTGAATAATTTTTTTGATGATGAAACCAGCTATATAGAACAACGAATTTTGTTCTGTTCTGTCGAGAAAAGTTTTCGCTTCATCGACGGTGTACTCATAGTCGAATTCAATATTCATATCATCCACATTATCACTAGAATTAGATGAAGCTGAAATTCGATATGATGTCGATGCTGCTTCATTGTCCATCAATTTCTGGGCTGAACATTCTTCACGCCGCTTTGATAGCAAATCTATCAATCCAATAAGATGTTGTTGTGTATCGGCTGTATACGAAGCATTCGGTACTACGGTCATGTATTGCGAAAGAGTCACAATTTTCAAGTTATTGCTGAATTGCAATGGAGTTGGGCGTCGTTGCTTTGCACGAATCAATGAGAAAAGACTCTCCAGACAATCTTGGACGAACCGCGATGTAAATATTTGTGGGTGTCCTTCATGCAAAAGCCGATCTGTCAACCTCACAATTGCATTCGTGCAAACGATTACACTTGTTTGCCATGGTTTCCAATGTCCGTGTCCTACTTGGAGATCATACATTAACCGCACCATGGTCTTCAGATGAGCGATATCCTCGTCATATTTCATAGGATCATTCAAACAAAATACTTTTTCTTCTGCCCTATTATTGATAAGCTCGAACCATCGAGCAAAGTCTTCTATGAAGCATGCGGTAGTAAGAAGCTCCGGTAATTCTCGTATTTCCGCATGAAACTTCAATGCTGCAGCCACCGTCCTGTTGCAATATTTTGTTGCGTTGCATACTTTCATTTTATCTATTGAAGATGTTCTGTTGTCAAAGCACACATCCGAGGCCGTTAGTCTGTGACAAAGCCGCAACGTGTTGTTTATTTCGGAGTTCACGATTGTGGTTAAATGGTCCCGATGAACAATATTGGATGTTTTTTTCACGAACATACCAATCCGGAACTTTCAGGTAGACATTGTTCAACCAGCCATGTACTGTATTTTTAAATACGTGTACGGGATCGGGTATGATCTCTGGCATTCTGTTCTCAGCGTTTGGATGAGGTATCGCAGCATTTAATGTCTCATTTTTGCGACGAATATCGATCCCCAAATCCTTCCACATGCGCTGGTTTTCGGACCCGGAATCTGTTGTTATAAAATGGACACGCAAACTGATTCCCTCTGCTCTTGAAACTGCAGACAATACAGCATTCTTCAAAAACTCTTTTTGTATAGAGTTGCCGGTGTACTCGAAAGCAACCACCTGTTTCCAGCGCGCTGCGATTCCAACTAGCATGAATACCAAAGCTTTACAGGCTAAAGTTTGGGACATAGGAAGCGTTGTTGTTCCAACAAACTGCTTCGTATTTTGGCAAAACTCATTTGCCTCGTCTATGCTCATTTCGTCTAGAACCAATCCGCAGTCCTTTTCATCAACCGACATTGTGGAGACTTTATGTTGTAGCAGCTCGAATATATCTTCAAGAATACCTACAAAATATCATTTCATATATTAACATGCGATGAGACATATGATTATAATTACATACCAGGACTGAAACGAACTCCTTCAATTTGGCGTAGTAGAGTCCTCGTGGATGGGAACGGGAAGCCTTTTTGAATAAGCTTGTCGTATCCACCTTGACATGCAAACCGAATTTGTAAATTTTCCGTAATCGTTTCATTGGACCAACGTTTCACTTTTTTAACCTCTCCTGTTAATAGCTTAATTTGATCTTCTCTGAAAAGCTTCTTCAAGGGTTGTTTTCCACGAATTCTCGAGGTCAGATATCCGCATTTTTTCTTCCATTGTTTTACAATTCTATTAACGGTTACATCAATATAAAATATTAGAAAATAACATATTTTTTGACACACTACCTTTTCAGCTTGGAAATTTGATGTTTCAAACGAAATATTTCTTCCTGTAGTTGTTTATCTCCTTCATATACGTCAACCAAATCATAATTGTTCTCAATACTTTGTATCTCTTCCCATTCCTCATTCGCGGATGCAGCTAAGGTCGGAATTTTCGTAACTCCATTTTCATTGTATTTCCCATCAACAAAATGAGCCTGTATATATACTAGTATTAGGATATGTTTTAGAATTAGTTTTTAATACTTACGCTACATATTCTTGTGCTTGATTTGATTTCAAAGAATGGAACTTCTAATTCACTGTTCACGCAAAATCGAATCCATTCTTTCCGAATATTTTTGTCTTGAGGGAACCGATAAAATTTATACTCAGGATGAGTATCCGTCCTTCGCTCACAATTTAAGGCTTTACACTTCATTTTTATTTTTGAATTACGTTTTGTATGAATAAAATGGCTTCCTAACGTTGTTTTGGTTGTATTCCTGCTCATATAATAAGATAGAATGTTTTGGTTCAGACAATGAGAATCTACATAACGCTGTAACGGTTGTCAGATTAGATTTATTTGCTAAAAAAAATCCCAAATTTGTTTTTGAAACGATTATATTATAGATATGGGTATTTAAAAGACTTATTTTATCTTTTTAAAGCATATTTTTGAGATTGTCTATTTGAAAATATGCAATAATCATTGAATTCGCACCAACCAAATGTTACGATTCATTAAAATAGAAATTTGAAAAATCCGATATTTTATAATATTTGGCAGCTCTGGCATCTTCATGTCATGGCTTCGTTTTTGGACGACGAAGAAGAGTAAGAAGCCAGTTGTCTGGTCTTGTCTTAGAAAATAACCACTGACTGGACTAGTTCATCAGTCATCCTCGCTAGTCAATTCATGTTCTAGTCAAGCCACTTTTTGTTGGCGGCGACTGCCGAAGCAGTTCTAGTCGAAGCAAGCTACGAAGAGTAGAGTCGGTCTTCATTTTTCACCTCCGAAGATTTCGGGCCCTGAGTAGCACTCACAAATAATTGTTTTTTAAAGTTGCTAGGGAAACAACGGTCAGCTGTGCCAGAGCCCTGCGGTAGCACAGTGAGGGCAGCATTACTGCAAGGGTGACCTGGTACCCCATAGATACCGCTCACGACTTCATACCTATATCGCCCTTCATTTGCATCCCAGACTAAGAATATAACGGTCCTCTATGTCAGGGCACTGCTGTGACAAAGTGAGGGCACAGTGATACTGTGAAAGTTGCTCTGGCCCCATCGATCGTGGATATAGCCGATCCGGTTTTTATCACATCCGTTCCCTTCTGGGCAAGACCGACGATGCCTGAGCAGCAGAGAATCACCCCAAATGAACGGCTGAAGGTACAGTCAAAACACATCTTCCCGACAAAGCACTACGACGTGGTCATTATGGATGACGAAACCTACTTATCACTGACGCCGGACCTTAAATCAACCCATTATCAAGAGGAGAAGGACTGATTTAAGATAAACGTTGTACCGAAGATACCAACGTCCCCCAGCTGCGACAAATAGAAAAAAAGTTGGAAGATCAACACCATTGATTTCATGGCCAAAACGGAGAAGCAGCTAACAATGCCACAAAAAAATTGAAGAACATGCCGACATTCATCTTTTGATCGGTCATGACTAAGTTTCCGACCAACGGCCGTACTTTGTGTAATATTTGTGTCAGATAGTTGCTGAAATTTGTTGAAGTTTATCTTTATTTTCACTTTTATGTACGACCTGTGGTTTATTAACGCACCAACGTAAAAACGACCAGCAAAAAAACCATAATTGACCCGAAACACCGAAAAATAAGCGAAAGCTTGAATTAAATTAAAAACAACCCAGAACATCATCATTACATAATGATGTGAAAAATCGATCATTTTCATACACATTTTCGCCGAGGTATGTACCCGTCCCATCATTAGCGGCACCGTAGTTTCATGGTTCGCGTTTTGGGGATTTTATTTTGTTATGTACAGCCCCGGGAAAACGGGCACAACATACTGCCCGATACGAATCACGATCTTGATTCGGGAGATCGCGATTGGTTACGCTGTCGACCTCGAGTCAACCCTTACGAGCTTATTTCCGAAGATCCCCAACGCCAAGGCCTTTCCGGGCCCACGGATGCGCGCACCGCATCACACGAATCATTTATCACGTTTCAGCAGACAGAAAGGTGCGCTCGCTGCCAGAGGTGCAGGCAATGAGATCTTAAAAATGCGATCAAATTTGTACCCTATAAAGATGAACGTTGGACAGGGTAAAAAATAAACCAAGGCATGCAGCCAAGAAATATTGAATGATATGTCAATAAATTTATGATAGTTTATCGGTTCGATTACTCTACGACAGGTTGTGGCGAAGTGAAAGAATCGATGGTCTGGTACCAAGTTTTACTTGTCTCCCTAAATGTGTTTACGATAACGGAGTTGCATCCGCTAGTGCAGCAAGCACCCAGTGACGTGGCTATATAGTACCAAACAACATTATGAAGCGGAGTTTTATTTTTAAATTATCACGCCCCTAAGGGGAAATGAAATTTGTTTTGGTTCACTCCGTTCGTACTTAAGTCTGACCGTCTGAGTAGGGACAAAATGGGACTCAATCAAGTTTGATTAAATCATGTCAAAATATTCCAACGCCGTTGTAGTCCTTGGATTTTATTATTATGTATGAACGCTACATATTCTGTAGGAATTTATGTTTTGAAAATGGAAATGAGGTGTTTCTGAAAGCCAGAGTGCGGTACCACAATATTTCATGTAGCCAGGGTGATCTGGTAATTATTTTTTGCAATCTTAGAAAATAGAACTTACGTCGTGTCAAGCAGTACTTATATCGTACTTCTTGATAAATGTTATCCGACTACTTGTCAGCTTGTACATCCGATGTTAATCACCCTAGAACACGTGCAAGTTCGCCTGTGATCCTGACAAATCCGTACCGCACCACAATGCCGAGTCCATGGAACCATGTAACATTGGATTGCTTCTTCTGCCGATTCCGTCATGTCTAACCAGGACGAGTAGCATTTGCGGCGGAGGTCGCTGCAAAAATCACACGTTCAATGTTCGTTAATTAATCAATGCCAAGCAAACCTCTTGACATATGAATAAAAGATGCAATTGAACAAACTGTGCCGCAGTTTCTCTAACCAAACAGACGAGCATATGCACGGATAATAGGGGCCACAAACGGAACTGAAAAACAGCATGAAATGAATGTGAAAAAAAAGTGCATCAGCGACAGGACAGAGCAAGAAATTAATCTTCAGCAAATGGATGAGGAGGGCTTGCATTACTAAGCCATCCAATCCTATCCGATCCGACTTGTAGAATAGTCGATCTCATGCATAAATAAATATTAGGATTACAATCACTGCCGGAACGAAGGGCGGAAAGGCAGCCATTGAGTTGCTTCTCACACAAATTAGATCCCAGTGTTGCAACAGTTTGAGAAGAAAATTGAACGAAGAGAATAAGAAAAGAGGGGTAAAATCTGATTCCGAGGTATAAGCGGCTGGAGAGCATTAATCATGATCCCGTTCCAAGTAATTGCTCAATTTTACACCAACGACTAACAACCATCCGGCAATACACAAACACCCCTTCTATGTGCATAAGCATAATGATCTCAATTCATGTGCCAAAATTAATTTGTTAAACCGAACTGACATCACAATCTGCATGGCCAGACACAGGTGCGCCATTTCACTTAGCGCCGATAAAAAGTAGAGTAAATGGATCACTTAGCTGCACTGCTACCACAATCAACGGATGCAGCGAGCACGGGGAATTCAAATTTTCACACGAGAGTGGTCAAGTTATGCTGATTGCAGGCCTATCAGGGGAACATGTACATTGCATAAACTGTGTGCAATTTGCGCGGAAAAAATAGGAAGTGGGTTATATCTGTGGTATAACCGCAATGTTGACGTAGGACTATCGTTGATTTAGTGATCATTTGTTTGAAGTTGATTCTGAACCCATTCTGAATGAATGAATAAATGAATATTTGGGGCAATTCGAAAACGAGAGCGTTACGGTGGAGTAACAAGGTTTTATGCATCCAATATTGGATACGAAAATATTCTACTGATGAGGAAGAAAAATCTTCAGGAGTTTTCCTGTTATTTGCAGTTGATTGAAAAATCACTAAACGAAATACATTTGAACGGAGTAATATATGAATAGAAAACATTAAAATAAACTCTTTCGCTTGAATGTAATTTTCAATTCCAAGGAGAACTGGCAGATTATTTTTCAGCAACGATAACATCTTTCCCTTTGCAGCCTAAGACAACTTGCAGATGATGGAGTGGTGTCTGTCGTAGGATCAAACGAATCCGACCTGCAAGAACCCTTACAAGATACTTTGAACAATTTTTCAACCTGGGCCATTGGGCTAGGGATCGAATTCTCCACGGAGAAAACAGAGATGGTGGTTTTTTCTAGGAAGCATAGATCAGCAAAACCAAAGCTTCAACTTTTGGGTAAACCGATCACTCATGCTATGTCATTCAAGTATCTTGGGGTCTGGTTCGACTCCAAATGTTGGGGGGCCCATATTAGGTATCTGAGTAAAAAATGCCAACAAAGAATAAACTTTCTCCGTACAATTACCGGCACATGGTGGGGATATATTGCTGAATTGGCAGCAATACACTGGGCGCTGGACAGCGTCGCCTCACGACCTGTTGAACACTATTACATTGTAACGGATAGTCTGAGCTCTGTCGAAGCTATCCGTTCAGTGAGGCCGGAAAAGCACTCGCCGTACTTCCTTGAGAGAATACGAGAAATTTTGAGTGCTTTATCCAGACGCTGTTATGTCATTACCTTTGTCTGGGTCCCTTCACATTGCTCAATTCCGGGTAATGAGAGGGCTGACTCATTAGCAAAGGTAGGTGCAATTGAAGGCGAAATTTATCAGCGTCAAATCGCCTTCAATGAATTTTATTCTTTAGTCCGTAAAAATACCATCGCTAATTGGCAACGCAAATGGAACGAAGATGAATTGGGCCGGTGGTTCCACTCAATTATCCCTAAGGTTAGCTTCAAACCATGGTTCAAAAGTCTGGACTTGAGTCGAGACTTTATTCGCACCTTCTCCCGACTCATGTCCAACCACTGTTCGTTAGACGCGCTACTCTTTCGTATTAATCTTGCCGACAGCAATCTTTGTGTTTGTGGCCACGGTTACCACGACATCGAGCACGTTGTTTGGTCGTGCGAGTTGTATCTTGTCGCCAGATCGAATTTAGAAAACTCCCTCAGTGCTAGAGGAAGACAGCCCAATGTGCCGGTGAGAGATGTGTTGGCTCGGTTAGACCTTGATTACATGTCCCAAATCTATATTTTCCTTAAAGCTATCGATGTTCGTGTGTGATTATCCTTATATCCTTTGCGTGCAATTGGTCCCCTTGCTACAAACAGTAGAATAAGTTGAAATGTAAATACACAATAGATATACGAATAGATTTAAGAATTGAGTGTGTGAGATTATCATTATTGTAACAATTTCCTTATATCCCATCCTTTTCCTGAACAAATATGTCACCCTACTAAACTCGAGTAGACCGCGAGTAATCGGTTTTCTACCTTACTTACCTTAGATTTAGAAAATGTTTATGTATAGTAATAAAAATATAATTAAGAATTCGGCTCCTTTAAACTTATGTAACTGAGCCTGTAAAAATAAACGAATTTAATAAAAAAAAAACATCTTTCCGGATTCTTCTCGATGCTCGATGCTCGCCAGTGGTTGATGCTAACTCGATAACCACGAAACGCTGCGTGCAAGTATGTGTGTGTATGGCGGCTACTCCGATGCATCAAACGGAACCAATTTTCGATGGTGGTATTCTCTTGGTCGCCTTCTCTTCTCCACCCGATGGATTCCCTTTTTGGCCTAAGGGGGAATTTTAACGATCCCAACGTAAAAATCGGCCCTTCTGTGCTCCCTCACAGTTCGAAACATACTGAATGCGTTTCACCACCAGAATATCGCCTCAGTGAGCTTTTTGTCCGTTAATGAATCCAGAGAAGGTGTGGTTTACTATTGCAATTTGGAAGACAAACTAGGGTGAATAAACTCTTTCACTTGAATGTAATTTACAGTCCCAAGGGACAACTGGTAGATTATTTTTCAGCAACGACGCCCGCCAGAGTTTGATGCTAACTCGATAACCACCTATTAATTGCACTTGATTGAAAAATCACAAAACAAAATGTTTTTGGTCGCTCTATTACATGGATAAATAAACATTAAAATAAACTCCTTCGCTTGAATGTAATTTTCAATTCCAAGGGGAACTGGCAGAATATTTTTCAGCAACGATGACATCTTTCCGGATTCTTCTCGATGCTCGATAAAAAGTTGCGCGCGTGTATGTGCGTGGTGGCGGCTGCTCCGATGCCTCAAGCGGAACCAATGTTCGATGTTGTTACTTTCTTGGTCGCCTTTTCAGTGGCATCACTCTCCTCCCGATGGATTCCCGCGTAGACATTTCATCTTTCGAATGAAGTGTTTATCATACCATTTCGTTCAGTTATTTAAGAGCCATTAACGCTCGAAATCTCGTTATCCGGCGTAACGCTTTCGTTTTCGAAACTTTGAATTTGAAAAAATAGAAATTGAAAAAAATCGACGTCTCGATGCTTTTCTTAGATATTTTCAATCCTAAGAATATAAACTTTCAAAAAAAACGAAAAATCTGTAAATTCTGTATGAAACCCAAAAAATCTGTAATCTTTATCTACAGATTCTTGGTTTAAAAAAGTCTAAAAAATCTGTAGAAATGGAGATAATTTTATAAATATGGTAACGCTGATCACAAGGCGCTAAGACATTACTTATTGTTGACCCATCGAAGCGTTCGCATTTGGTCCGCTTTTTTGAAAATTCCATCGCACGCTAACGCGTGGTTGACACGATATCTACGTCCATGATTCAAAACTTCATACGCGTTTTTCTCGGAACTACTTTTTTCGAAACTGGCGTACACGATATCTCAAATTTTACTGAACCGATTCATTTCAAATTCGGTATGTAGCCATTCCAATAAGATACATATGAGGTGGAGGAGGAGGCACAGTATACTTGAATTGGTAAACAAAACATTCTGTCGTCATTATTTGCATTCAATATGGAATGTATATGGAAAAAAACAAAACAATATTTCAACAACCAAACAATGCAATGGCCAAACAATGCAAGCCAGCATGCGCCATTGCCGTTGAACCAATCGACACGGATATGGGACGAGCACAAAAGATACGTCTTACCTTCTCAAGAGACTGTACTGAATGGCCCGATGGTGCAATAACTGTCATATAAACGTTCGCTGTAATGCAGTGTTTGGATTTCGATCAAAATCGAATGATACACAATGTGTCATGCAAGTAAACTCTCACGAACATATAACCGAATATGAGAGGATCATTCAGATACTTGTATGAATGTCAGTAATCACTTGTGTAATATTTAGTGATTAAACTGAGAGAGGAACGAAGACTGTTGATTGCATATCCGATCTGTATCAAACATCGCATACCATTTTCGAAGCCTGCATACAAGTTTGAACCGCATATATCGTCCCGCTCTACTATAGTGAAACCCACTGCACAGGCAAGTGCAAAGCAATAAATGATACAAGAAAAATTACGTCATCATTCGGTCACCATTTGCGGAGAGCAACAAATGGGGAAAGAGAGCGGTGTTGCTAGTAAAAATATGCGGTCTATATGAATATACACATTTCAAGGGATAGAGGCGTTAAAAAAGGAAAATATAATCTGACTACCCTTCCCTTAGTCTCTATCGAGCTAAATAATCATATAGTTTGCACTCTCTGAGACTTAAAAATCAGGATCGGCTACATTAGCTGAATATGAATCTCTCGCTTTGCGTTGTCCGTACGATCCTGCTGTTTCATGATGCATGGAGAGGTCGGTATGCATATGTTAGATGCAAAGAAGAAAATAAGCTTTCTGCACCGAAAGCGTATATGATAGCTTTGCTTGCATGCTGGTGTGCAATGAAGTGCGAGCCGATTCAGAGTTGTCTCGTTCTCTTTTGTGTCGTGATTTGCAGCACATAACAACAATAGAATACCGCTGGGGGAAATGTTTCCTGAAAGATCATATTTGAACGAACGAAAGCGATTTTTCCAATGAGTGGATCATTTGGCAAACACTGCTGTAATGTGTTGCCGAAACATCACGTCAGTCGAACCATCAATACATGACAATGTTAATGAGAGTAAGGAATCTACAATTGTTGCACCATACAGTTATGAGCAAAATTGCTCATGAAATTTTATAACTGACTTTTTTAAATAGATGACAATTGTATTGCAACTAATTTCCATAATTTAAGGAGTAAAAAGGTCTAGAAAACAGTCATTTTCTCAGTCCTCTGGAATAGTAACATTTTCAATGAAATGTTGCTCAATTGTACTTTTTTTTTCTCAAATCATATACACTTTAAATAAATGATGATGATGTCCCGCCACCTTCCGCTACAGAGGTTTGAGCAAAACAAGTTATCTGGAAGATATTTTTTTTCTCAGCTTTGAAATCAGTTTAACAAAAAAAACGAACTGATTTTACCTACAGATATAAATTCAAAAAAAATTATTTTATTACATTATCAAAAGAGAAGCCAATACTCAGTCTTGTCCTCAACAGAGCTTCCGACAAGGCCCTTGCAGCCAATTGGTCCACCAGAGCACAAGTCCGACCGCCAGCCTAGTTTTGGATAGACCTAGGCCGGCTCTCACAAAAACTTTTATTTTATATCTTTCACATCCGCGACGCGTGCGAGGCTCAAACTTTTGTAGACTACTTTTTGACGTAGGACTACGTCTAACCGGAAGATATAGGGGGTGAAATGGAAATCCAGGCACTGAACAAGTAGGAAAAAATGCAAGATTTGGAACGCTTATAACTCGAGCATTTCTCAATAGATCGCAAAGGTTTTTGCATCAATTGATAGGAAATATATCTACGCATCTATCATAACGAATAACATTTCATTTTTCTTGAGATAAATAATTGAATAATTGTGAAATATCAAGCATTGTCAAAATGCACTATGTGCCCATTTTTGATTGGTCCATTTTGTGCTCCTCAAATCGTACCGACCAAAACGGGCAACCAGAGCAGCAGCGAAATAGAATGAAGCACGATTGGAAAGGAAAAAGAAAAAAATGAACGAAACATTGGTCGCAGTCTCACACATGCGTAATTCTCGAGCCAGCCAGTCAGCTTAAAAATCCCCGCTCTGCTGCCGTAACGATCCATTCTTTGTGTGGACACCGACTGGACAACATCGTTGCTGGACGGGCTGGACGGCGAGGGATCGAGTGCCTTTCTCAAGGCAAGAGGGCGGAGGTGGTAGCGCTGGAGTAAAGTAGAGTAGAGTTTTCAAAGGGCCTTTCTCAAGGCTAGAGACGAATGAACTGCAAAAGTTTAAAGTCTCTATAATACAATACCTTCCTTCCGTAACGATCATTCTCATTCAAACCGTACACCACATCGGTTCGCATCACAACACATCAACAAACCAACCCAAGCAGCCATGTCTGGACATGGTAAAGGAGGAAAAGTGAAGGGAAAGGCAAAATCCCGCTCGAACCGTGTTGATCTGGAGTTCCCCGCAAGGGTAGCTAAGCCGAGCGCGTTAGTACCAGGGCACCAGTCCACCTAGCCGGCGTTATATAGTTTCGGCCGCCGAAGTGATCTAGTTAGCTGGCAAAGATGCTCGCGACGATAAGAAAACCCGCATTCAGAACAGAACACATTCGGTTCGGTGGACATCAAGACAACAGGCAGTTGCAGCGAGTGGCGAGTGGCAAACGCAATCGCAAAACGGCATCAGGTAACAGAAGAAAAAAGTTTGTTCTTTATACAAACTGCTTTGGTGGCAAATCCAGAACAAGGCGGCATCGAGGGCGTTCGAAATGGTTTTCTTCAATACCACGAGTACTAAGTTTTCTAAATTGGAACCATTCCATAAAACAAGACGCTTTTCAGGGCCATTAAACCTTCCAAAAAAGAGTTTAGGAAATACAGTTCAATGCTTTCTAAAACATTATCCAAAATAATAATAAAACACAAATTGATTTTTTCATAATTTGTTTGCCAGGATTCTGATGAGTATGTGAATTTGGCAGTTGTTCTGAGCTTATTGATAGTTGGGGACTTTCCTGATTATTCAATTTTCACCAATTCTTAAATTGTTTCCAGATTGAAAGTACAGCAATTTACAATTAGTTCGACATTCAGCTAATTGGACGGACATGTAATGCGACTTATTTAGTTGGAAATTTTTGTAAACATAGAGATCCAAATTATGACCCCACATTGAAAGTCGACACTGTACCACTGTCATCGCAAATGTTCAATTACAGGTTGAAATCACCTCCAATGCGATACTGAGTGGCGCTTCGGCACGTCGCATTGAATGTAATTTACTGTACAACATGTGACAAAGCTGGATGGGAAGAAATTTTCCAACTGTGAAAGCTGTGGCGAGTGGTAACAAATCTCTAAACAAGAAGGTTTAGCCGAACAAGATGAGGATATCGAGTGATAACAAAACAATAAACTCTTTAGATTGAAGATAATTTTGTGATCCTGAAAAGGACCCTTTTTAGCCTTCATGTGAATCCAACGAGCGAACAAATCGTAATGAATGTATTTTTTTGCCATCGCTCCCTTTTAACACTCATTCGTTCGCCTCGTTGGACTCGTCCCTCTGGCTAAGTCTACCGATTTGTCTCTATCCTGTGAGTGTGTACCGCTAGAGTATAAAACACGCGGACCCCAAAAAATATCTTATTTTCTTTCAAACCGTAAACCCGTGTGGTTGTACGGCATCGGCATCGTGGACGTAACAAAGGAGGACAAGTTAAGGGAAAGGCAAAGTCTCACTCGAACCGTGCAGGGCTCCAGTTCCCTGTTGGTCGCATTCACTGAGCTTAACAGGAATGTTTAACCGAACAAGATGGGAATATCGAGTGATAACAAAAACACAACACCAAAGGTTCTTTTCAGAACCATCAACATATTCATAAAGAGTAAACAGTAAACTAATCCATTTTTCAGGTAGATAGGTAGGTATTCACGTAGGAGAAGAAAATGAAACAATATATTTAAAATATATATTTAACAAAAGCTGTCCCCTGTGTATAGTCCTACGTCACTCCGGTTATGTCCCCGACATTACCCACCCGTCTTTTTTTTAAACTAATACAAATAAAAACAACAAAACAAAAAATTAAAATAGTCCACCATCACCAAGATCATGACAGATATAATACTGATAAATACAAATTAAAAAAAATAAATAATAATAAAAAAAAAACAAATTCTACACCCTATAACCCGTAAAAGCTTCGTCAGGTAAAGTATTCATTGAAAAAAAATATAAATAAAATCTGCAATAAACTGTCCACACAAAATTATCCGTTCGTAAAAATCTTCGTCAGTTACTATATTTCGTCAAAAATTTTAAAAAACATTAATTCAGCTAATGAGCTAGTCTTCTTCGATAAAAATATGACATTTGCGAAAGAAATGTTTTTTTTTATATTTTTCATGATCTCGGGACCAAGGGGGCTGTATTGTTTTATATTTTTTGTGGAAAGCTGAGGGGTTTTCACGCTCATTGGCTTTAATTTGATATGTCAATAGTCTGAATCGGTTCAGAAGTTGAAAGGGTATAACTTTTTGAAAAATAATAATAAAAAATAAAAATGGGAAAAATTGATTTTTCGAACCATCCTAAAATGGCATCCTAATGAAAAAAAAATACGGGTCTAATATTTTGCGATGGGGAACAAAAATACCACTTTTCAAGAAAATCTGTGAACCATTATATTGGTTTGGCATGGAATGGCTGTATGAACATTTTTTATACATCGCATGAACCATTAAACAATGTTTTTTCTAGTTTTAATATAATATATTTAATATAATATATTTTCTAGTTTTAATATAAAACGAAATCGTCATAAAATACGAGCTAAAAACTTGTTTCAAAATGCCGCAATTTTACCTAAAATAATTGTTTGACCTGTCCGAGGTTCAAACCATAACGGCGCCTTTACTGATTAAGAATCTACTGCATTGTTTTGTTTCGGATAAACAGAATTGCAAAGAAACAAGAAGCAGAATTTACACTTTTTAACTTAACTATTTTAATTTTTATTTTTTTATCGGTTAATTATTTTGGTATTTAAAAAAAATTATAAACCAAAAAATCAAGATTCACAACTTTTCGCCAATAAACTCGATTCATGACTGCAGTACTCCAACTCCCGGCTGCACCGATTCTTGCCAAGTCCTGCTCCACCTGGTCCATCCACCTCGCTCGCTGGGCTCCTCTCTTTCTTGTTCCTACTAGATTCGATGCGAACACCATCTTTGCAGGACTGCTGTACGGCAATCTTGCAACATGCCCTGCCCATCACACTCGTCCAGCCTTGGCGACATTCTGGATGCTGGATTCACCGTAGAGTTCGCCGGTTCGTGGTCCATTCTGCTTCTCCATACTCCGTTTTCCGGTACACCACCGTATATTGTTCTGAGCACTCGGCGTTCGAAAACACCAAGCGTTTGTGAGTCCTCTCCAAGCAGCGTCCATGCTTCGTTCCCGTAGAAAACAACAAGTCAAATAAGGGATTTGTAAACCGTACACTTCGTACGGGGTCGGAGTTTGTTGGACCTCAAGGATTTGCGAAGCCCATAGTAGGCACGACTTCCATTGACTATGCGTCTTCGAATTTCACGGCTATTGTTGTTGTCAGTTGTTATCAACGAACCAAGGTAGATAAATTCCTCTACCACCTCGTGCTCGTCGCCGTCGATCACAAAACTACTACCAAGAAGTACTCTGTTGCGATCTGTCCCTCCTGCTAGCATTTATTCAGTCTTAAGGCCGTTTTATATTATCAGGCACGTAGCGTAAACGGCACGTACCGACACCGGCAGACAAATACATGATGTATTCATATCATCAGGCATAGCAACTTCTCTGTACGGACCGGCAGCGCAGACGGAGCGGAGAAATGCTACTGGTGATTGAACCGATGTCGTACCGAAGAGCGACGAACGCACCCACACCACGAACTTCGACGTTGGGTTTGAATGTATGGTGCTACTCGCCCATGTAGTTCGTGCCCGGCACCGGCAAAATATTCTTTTCGAGAATTCCTTCATGCATTTGTCTGAAACGTGCTGTGTATGTCCGGAGCCGTTCCGCTATATATACGCATACACATTTGAAACACACGCAATAATATTTGTCTTGCATGAAACGTGCCGTGCCGGTTACGCTACGTGCCTGATAATATAATATTACCTTTAGATGCATTGATCCCAAGCCCAACCAGCCCTGCTTCGTGTTTCAGTCGGGTAAACAAGTCCGCTACCGTCGCATGTGTTCTTCCGAGTATGTCCAAGTTTCGCAAATGCTGCAAATTGTACGAGCTAATCAACCAGAAGGTTTATCAGATAATTAGGATACAGTACAGTTAGCTTCCTAGCTTCCAGTCTCAATTCAGTTTCAAGATAATCCATCTTTAGCTGTTAGCTGATGTTAGATATTAGCTGATCGGTGTGAGTCAGATCTGGTCAGATCTGGGTCGTCGAATCTACAGACACAGATAAGTGGTTGGCGCATTCAATTTCATTAGGATGACATTTTCAGCCCTTTTTGCCATTAGAAATAAAAACTCCTGATGCACGGTGGAGGACTGATACGATTCCTTCCCACATCTAAAGCGGATCAAATTGAGCGATCAGTTGAATTATGCCCAGGAAGTTACCGTTGTGTTTAGAGCCAATTATCTCATCTGATCCTCTGAATGTCAAACCCCTTTCCGCCAAAAAGATAATTACAGCAACAACACGACGCAGAATGCTGCGCTTCCAGTTCCCTATCGACGTGGCTGGACTCTGAACCTCGCTAGTTATACTTCAGAACTGCTTATCGGTGTTGTTGTCCTTGTTCATGTGATTTCATCTTTTCGTCCAATTTCTTCCAATGGTTGAAACCATCTTCTTTGGAAATTGCGTCCCGATCTGGTGTCATAACCGTGCAATTGAAACAAAACACGGAACCTTATGACCCAATTTAGTTAATTTTGAGAGATCGGCGTTCGTCGTTGAAGTTTTAGATTCACCAATGTCTTTATGTCTTAGATGTCTTTCTTTTCTTTTTTGAGCATAGTTCGAGGCATTATCAGAACAGAGTCCAAAGGTCCTTTTACACGGGGAAACTTACTAACTTTGTTTTAATCATTCTCCCTTAGTGAATGACCATGTGACATTTTTATGATTTCGATAAAAACGAGCTTGAATGTTATTCCTGCTGTACGCGTGATTTTCCAAATCTGATGAATCTGGTATGTAGCTTACGAAATGCTTAACCTAATGCAATCAATAACTCTAAATGTTTCATTTTGCGACTCTTACTTAACATCGACCAATTGGTAGACTATGAATTTTTATGCTTTAATTTTTACTAACACGCAATGATCTTCAATATCGACGTTTTAAATTTCATGAAAAAAATGAAGATGCAATGAAAAATGAACCACATGACATATTGATGTTGATGTTCATTCCACTGGTGTTCGTTGATAGTGTTGTTTCATATTTATCGACTGTCGCTTGAGCAATAAGTTATCAAATTCTGGAATTCGCCATATTTGAATATCGTGAAAGTGAATACTTTCGGCGCTGATCACAACTTAAAAGATAAGGAAATTCTGATCTACTAAATGATTTTAAAAATTTGATTTGAACAAGAAAACAATTTAATCACAATATATTCTCCTTTATTAAAAAAAAACTTGACGGCAAATCATTTATATATTCCATGTTCACATAAAATCAACAAAGAAAAAATTTAAACAAAATCAATTTAAATTGCACAGGGCGGAACTTTTCTTCAAACAATGACATCCACAGCCAGTAGCACACTCGTCGTGCTTCTCGAACCATATCCGCATGTGCTCCGTATGGCCACCATGGCCACAGTTAATGCAGGCATTTGCCGCTCCACGAACCGGAAGTCTGCAGAGCGTACAATATAAGACAGGTTTTTTGCAGCTTATACACGCCGGAGATCCAATCCGACAGCAGTGCGGACATTCCGTAACGAATTCCACACAGCGTGAAGAATCCGTGTAAACGGAAAGGTACTTCAGCACCTTGGCGCGCGTGACCAGCAATCCCCACCGATAGAGCATTTCGGCGTAAGCTCGTTTGAAGTTGTCGTACAAATAGCGGTTGCTGTCACCCAACAAGCTACGATTGATGTCTCCCACGCCTACTACTCGGCAATCATCTTGTGAATCCGACCACGAGTTACTACGCAAGTGCTTCAACTGCTGCGCCAAATTCCAAACGTTGCTTGAGCTTGTGTTGTCCACGGGCAGGATTGTATGGTAGGGTGAACCACTCGGCTATTTAAAATAGAGCAAAGTGCAATCAAATCAATACTACCCGCCCAGAAATCAACCTAAAATTATTCTATTCTGTTATAAAGGCATGCAGAAACAATTCACATGTGCCGAAACGTGCAAATGAGTGATGTGGTTCTTACGCTGTTCTCTCCGTTAACTCACCAAACCGATTCAACAACAAAAATACGATACGCTAAAAAATAAAACGAAATAAACCAATTACCTTTATTTTGCGCAGACCACTAAGAAAGTGCTAAAAGAATGAGGGAGAAAATAAATCCAATGTGAGAGGAAAGAAATAAATACATGAAATTAGTACAACAGGAACGCGCTTGGCTCAGCAACTACCAAAGTGAATTTAAAAATAAAAGAAAAAACACAAATATAACGCTCAACAAACCGGAGCGAATCTGTTGGCTTATGACTCTTAAGATCGAACATCCCATGATTTGTTTGAAACCCATTTACTATTCGAGAAAAGTCGGGAAAGACGGACATCCCTGTATAATTGATAAATTACATTTATATTTTAAATTTAAATGATGTATAAACTTGTAATATAGTGTACCAATACCTTTGACACTTACTGTGTGCACCTAGCTGGCTTTTTGTTAAAATTGTAAATAAAAACAAAAACAGTAATCGACAATGAGCAGCTCGATGTAAATTTTCGTCTGCAGAAAATAAGGTTCTAATTGTTATCGAGTAATTTTTTGAGGTTTTTTCATTACGTGAGTGTTCTACCATCACTTTTCTTCCAGTTTATCGAATCAGCGGTGAAGTTTTCTCATTTTTACTCCAGAAATATAGACGAAAATAAAATACTAATCAAGTCGGGTAAGGCCACGGTGATACTGCCTGCAGCTGCACGAAACGCATACAATCGTGAGAAGTAAACAACTACAAAGAATTGTATTGGTGTGGTTACATTGCTTCCCACTTGCTTCGTTCGAATTCGCAAGCTTCTATCGAATAAAATTGTTTGTTTCTCTTCGTCAGTTATCGCACAATCAAGTTTTCGTGCGTACTCCGATCCAGTGTCACCTCGGCCTAAGACGGACACTCCACCGACAAAAGACAAACAACCCTTCTTTTATTAACGAATCAGCAGAGCAGTTTTTGAAACGATATCCGAATATGTCATTCCGAATGCTGGAAGCTATTTTAGACATGAAAAAATGTGAAAAATTACAAGCCCTTCTAGGTGGCCTTAGTCTAGCCTTTTTGTTAGATCATTTATCGAGTACATAAACTTGTATTTTCAGTTAGTGTCCATCTTTCCCGCCAAGTGTCCGTCTTTCCCGACTCAATCATATTTTTTCAAAGATGCCGGGCACATTTATTTTCCAAAATTTGTGTCTCAAAGATAAATTTTATTATAATAAGTGACCTAGACTATCAATTTGTGGTAAGAGTTATATTTTTTTTGACCCATCCAAAATCCAATATTTTTCATCCCGTTTCATCTTGACAAGAATGTTTTCATCGCCATATCACAGGTAGAGTGTTGGCTTCTACCAACACGGTTTCACGGTTTAGTTCGCGTGAAGGTACTACAGTAGATCCGCGATTATCCGCGTAATAGTCTAGCTAGTTTACCGTGAATAACGAAAATCGCGAATAACGCAATAAAGAACTAAACATGAGTTCCAAACACCAAAAAGCTTGAAAGCGCTCCGCGGATAATCGGGGTTCTACTGTATCTGATTAGCGAGCTAGAAGGCAATTTCAAACTGCTGAAAATTGAATGAAAATTATCTCTTGATGTTTCTTCAAATTATTAAACACGAAGACCTGAGCCTTACTGAATCTTCTGGAACCCGAAAGCGCGATCTAGATCGAACGGCTTATCGTTTTCATGATGGCAAGTAATGGTTACTGAAACACGCAACTCACTTGTCAACACAAATATGACAAATATGAGAGCTAGTCCCTGTCCGAAGAAGAAAAATAGCAGTTTTTTATTTGTTTTTCAGAGATGACAACAATTATGTTCAGACAGTTTTACGAATGTGCTACGGAATAATCGTCGATAGCGTTTGAAAGATGTTGAAATGAAAATTATTGAACATTTTTTTTGCTCTTACATGATATACTAATTAAAGTTGAATTCTTATATAAAAAATATTAGTAATGAGCTTGAAAAATCCCTTAGAACCAATAGGATTGAATACAAAACAGAATGTAGAACCAAACATTGTAAGGGTGGGTTCAGTTAAAATCCGGAATCACTGTTCATTTTATAGCAGCGGCCGTAGTAAGCGTATCTGCAACCTTTGGCAGCAAATAGGAAAACCTGTAATGTGCAGGAACAAGGAATAAAGCATCTCGACGAACGAACACGAAGTGATCGAATAATGGCGGCAGCACCACTATGAACACCTTAACAGCGCAAATAGGAGACCAAGACGGCGTTGATGAAGACTACACCGGTACAGTGAACAGTGACGATGTGCCACCCCCGACGATGGGTGAAGTTAAGAAGGTCATTAACCAGCTTAAGAACCACAAGGTATTTGGTAAGAATAGCCTCGTAGCGGAGCTTTTCAAGGGAGGTCCGGGAAAACTTGTAGAGTGTATGCGCCGGTTGATAGTCAGGATCTAGAACACAGAACAGCCACCGGAGCGGTGAGCTGATCTCAAGCGATCTGTCGGAGACTCACAGAGGACTTCGACAAGGCGATGGACTCCCCTGTCTACTCTTCAACGTGGAGCTAGGTGTTATACGGAGAGCGGGCTTCAACCTAAACAACCTAAACATCGTAACAGAATTCTTCTTGGTTGTAGTGTTATCGACGACGACGACGAGCTCGATGTGGTGAAAGAATTAGTCTACCTTGGCTCGTTGATAACAACTTGATAACAAGTCGCGCCTACTATGGGCTCCGCAAATCCCTAAGTTTCAATAAACTCCAACCCCGTGCGAAGTGTAGCATGTACAAATCCCTAATTCGACCGGTTGTTCTCTATGGGCACGAAGCATGGACGATGCTCGAAGAGGACTCACAAGCACATGGTATTTTCAAACGCCTACGTTTGTCTTGTAGCGTCACCTGATTTTCTTCAAATTCTCACTCGTTTTTCGATCTCAAAATTCGATTCGTCGATCCACAAAACAGGTTACCAGAAAGATACCAGCTTGATGTGACATGTTTTATGAACTCCGGCCATGCTTTTTTATTTTTGGGACTGATGAATGGTTTACGAGCGAACTTGTTCTGCAATCCATGTTCCCTGATCCTGTGGCTAATTGTACGGTCGGATACTGAAAGCTGACGGTTTTCCTTGATAGATCCAATGGTTACCGATGGATTTTGACCTAGGACTATGTCTTTCATTTCTATACTGGGATGTAAGTTGAAAGTTTCGAAAAAGAAAGCGTTACACTAGAACAACCAGATTTTGAGCGTTAATACCTCCTAAACAACTGAACGAAATGGTACGATAAACACTTCATCCGAAAGATGAAATGTCTACGCGTTACATGCTTGTTGCTTTTTGATCCAAAAACTTTTTTCAATAGCCCTAAAATTGCTATCAAAACAGGCTATTGAAATTACACCAATCGCTATATAGACGAGTGCCGCTCGGAAATCCACTCAGTTATGATTGCGCAACGATCGCTGGAATGAATGGATGTTTCCCTAACACAGACTTCAAAACCATGAATTATATTGCAAGGAAATCGACATTGCAAAACAAATTCAAGTTGCGGGTTCTTTTGTACTCGCTTGCGTTTTTTGCAAATTGGAATGTTTCCTAACACAGATTTCAAAACCATGGAGCCTGGGGAAATCGGCATTGCAGATACATGCAAGTCGGCAGTACTTTTATACCCTCATGCATTTTTACACTCCGGAATTCGTTTTGCTAACACAGCCTACAAAAGCGGGTACAAATGCAACGCTTTGGCTCGGTCTTCCCTTCATGTCGCGAGCTCACTGAACTTCTACGCATACCGTTTGATGATTAGGCAAAATGTTGATAACTATTTGCTGCGATATCTACTATCATAATGCAAGAATTGACCTAAATTGGGATTTGTTTGCAATCGAAATTGTAAATTGTTTCATTCATTGATTAGTTTAATCAATAATTCAATCAATACACACAAAAGATAGCTGTGCAGCGGCGATATCACACCCAATGGTGAACATCCAAGGTGCGATTAATGCTAATTGAAGAAACAAAAATGATTACTAAGCCAACGGCAGTCCTACTTCAACCTTGCGGTTATATCATAGGAATAACCCATACATAGTTTTTCTTGATTTCCTGGATGATCATTGAATCAGTGCGACGGTCTGTTTTACGCACCCCTTCTCTACGCGTTCTGTCAACCACAAATCCGAGCTTCTGGTACTTTGCCCAAATTTCCTGCCCAGCACCATGACTGATACTATACTTTGCAGCAATTTTCCGTTGTGATAGATTGTTCTTACAGTCTTTTAGCACCACATTTCAGATGGGAATTGAAATTTGTTTACAATAAGCAACTGAAGCACACCTTGAATCGAACGTAAATGGCGCATACAAATAGTCTTGACATAAGGTAATACCAAAAAAAGGGGTGCGTCAATGTTTTGTTACAAGATATTGTGAAATTTTCCAGTGGATGTCATACCTGTTTTAACCAAACATTATCAAATTTGCAGAGGTAACCTTAATAACCATCTACATATTTCTAATCTTTCAGCTATGAAAAAGTTTATGAATTCGGGTGGATTCTTTTCGTTGCGGGTCACTGTATGCTAGTGGATGACGAAACGTACGTGAACATAAGTTTTGGACAGCTCCCAGGACTGAAATTCAATAAAGCCACTGCCAGAGGTGATGTCCTCAACAAATTTAAATTTGTTCTCCAATTCTGGTAAAGTTTTGACAAGATTTGGCAAGCTGCAACTACAGTCCAGAGTAGTGATCCCCGATAATCGTTCGATTAATCGATTAATCGAATACTTCCTACAGAAATCGATTATTGATCGAACGAATATTACACAACCAGTAATCGAAGCGAACAAATAATTTACGTCGATTAATCGATCCAAACCCAGAGCAAAAAACGTACGGCTGCTGTGGTTTTATCTTGAAATTATTTTTCATTATTTTTCATTATCATTATTTTTGACGCTGCCCTAAACTCCTAAACAAAGATCAGTGCCGTCAACGCGAATTGAGCTTCGTTTACGAGTTTAGGGAAGTGTAGAGGATAATAATTTTTATAATTTTTTTTTTAATAAATTTTTGATTCCAAATGACTTACTAACAAATGAGAAATATTCTTCTAACTAATTATTTCTCTCAGTGTGACGATTAATCGATTATTTATTTTTTTATCGATTAATTCTATTTGAATAACAAATTACTGAAAAGTATTCGATTAGTGGATGAACGATTAATTTCGAAAATCGGGGATCACTAGTCGAGAGATGCTTCAGTGGTATCGTGACAACGGGGTCGATTACATTCAGAACGGGCTCAATCGTCCCAATTGACCCAATCCCGTCCAATCGAAAAATATTGGGCTATTGTCCAGCGAAAATTGAAAAAGGGCGCCAAAGCGACTTGAGATGCTGCAGACATGAAAAGATCTTGGAATAAAATGGCCACTAAGGTTGACCAACAGAGAGTTTCAACATTGTTGAAGGGTAACCGGAATGGCAATTTGATACGAAAACATTGTTTGTACCTTTAACCCGAGATACAATTAGTTTTGTGATTCCGGATTCCAAAGGAATCAAACTTTATTAGCTATGTGTTTTTTTATTAGTAATGATTCGAGACATAACAGAAAAACGTTCTAAACATGTTACTGGTCCAAGGACCAGTTAAAAAGTAGAATTTCGTATACGATCGACGTTTTTGACGTTTAGCATGCCGACCAGTTAAAACGCGAATGTCGATAACTGGTCTTCCCTTTTCACCCAGTTAGTGAATGTTTACTGTACTGCAGTACGAACCGAAAGTCCACAAACTTGTTAAAAAATATTTGAACGAAACTAGCGCTACCTAGCCCACATTATTTCTAGTCTACAAAATATAAACTAACGTTACGTAAAAATATTAACCGGAACTTCAACCGAAAGCAGTATTATCTGCAAACCAAACATCCCTCCCCTACTTACGCTTTGATTGACCGATTTGCTACTCGAGCTTGAGCTACGGGACAGCTCGTACATCGACGGACAGTGGCGGCCGAAAGCGCAGCACAGCATGGCCGCCGTCTGGATGTCATAGATTCGCGCAAAGTGGCTGATGCTTAAAATATGAAACGCGTATGTCAAGATTCGTTCATCAAGAACACAACCGAAAGACGTACAGTGATTCAAGTAAACTCTTCGCGAATGGATTCTGTGAGCAAAGCATATCATCATCCGCCTCGAAATCTGAGTTCGGTTGAGCTATCATCTGTACCAGCGACCAACACTGCACTAAATCCGGCCGTCCATGCTTCTCGGCAACCTCCTTGTTGTGGCGACACATCTCTGAAACTCGAATCATGTTGCGTATATTAGCCTCGCAAGAGTCGCGCTAAATACCTGTCACGTTGGAAGTGTTGATCACGTAGTTCTGTGCGAGCTCTTTACTCACGTATAAAATTTTTGATGTATCATATACATTTACTATGGCAACGTTAACCTTCGGGGCATGGCCTCTGCTTCTTGACGATTTCTGAAAACGAAAATCCAAGTTTAAAAATCAAAAACGAAAATGAACAGCTTGCAAAGCTACCCTGTCATGGACGTAAAATGAGGAAGTGCTCGGATCCCGGTGGGCATACAAAATTGGTTGCGATCCCATAACGTTGCCCAAGTAACCTCCACTCAGTGCCGACAAAGCTCTCGGTGTCGTGTTCTGATGCTTGAGACTGATTCGTTTTGTGTTGAGGGGTCTCGAAAATGTGACCAGTATTCCAACCTGGCTAAACCTTGCTCCGGAAGTCTTCGGAAATGGAACACAAGCATCATGCAGTGTACTGCTCAAGGCACCTTCCAAGCGGGGCGATTGTAGTTTCAAGTGTTTGTCTCCATTGTTAGTGGATTTCTTCAGCTGAGTAATCAACGCTCGTAGGCACTGCTCGAGACACGTACGACCTTTCTTAACTCTTTGGCTTGCAGTTGCTCTGAGCACCTTCATTAGAGTCACGGAAAGATTATCATCCAACGAAGTTCCCTGGCAATAATTGAACTCCGGGCCAATTCCATTGTTTGGATATTGTTGGGGGAAGTTAACTTGCAACATGATAACATATCCATTGACGGAGATTCGAACAATTGCTGTTCTTTTAACCGGATCCAACACCTCGATATCAATGTGAGGGATGTTTGGATTAAGTAGCGAAAATTCATGCTGTAGCGAAACCGACGGTTGCTGCCTCTCACGTGTAGGACTTTTCATGCTATTACCCGAACTAACTTTACTCAAAACCGAACCTTCCTCTATGATCAAACCATCATCATCCTCTTGTGGATAACGTTCGCAAAGCTTCCGAATCTCCTCGTCCACACGCCAAATTCTAATCGTTTGATCCCGTGACCACGTGATAAGTTCCGGGTCAGCGCCAGCCAAACTGTTGCGTCTCCAGGCGAAATCCAACACGACATCGGTATGACCCGTCAATGAACAAATGGGAGTATCCTGCTTCGAATTGTTCCACATCAACAAACTGTGCTCACCCCTGCCCTGATGCGGAACACTTATAGTGACTAGACCATCGGCGAATGGCGTATAACGAGCTCTCCAAACCGGACACGATGTGGTTATGATCTTCTCTGCTCTTCTAGGATTATTGATATCAAAATATTTCACGGTGCCGTCCTGGCTAGCCGTGGACAAACTTGTCTCATGATCATGACTCCAGTTAATACCGTGAATCCTCGACAAATGAGCCGTGATATATTGAATTGGACACGAACCTTTCCGCTGATCCCAAATTCGCAAATCACCATCATGAGCTGTGGCAACCAGGTTGCCCGAAACCCTATTGAATCCAACCTGACTGGCCCCCGACATGCACACGGCGTTCAGTGATAGCACTGGCTTCCTCGGATCCCTCAAATCCCACAAATGGGTGTACGTATCAATCGAGCAACTCGCCAACAAGTGGGGAACCTTCGAGTGCCAATCGATGTCCGTTATCATCCTAGTGTGTGCCCTCAGCGAGTCTTTCAACGTCGGCTGACCTGACTTCCAAGTCACCACCTCGATCGTTTGGCTTGTCGCAATCGCACAGTACTCCTGACTGTTTTGGCATATTGCCCATTCTGCCGCCGATACCTCATACTTCCACGGTCTCGAGAACTTACTCAGCCCACCAGGACTGCCACCATTGTTGTCCTCCCTTACCACCATTAACGAGGAATCATTCATATCGTAATCTCGCAGCGACTGTAAAGCTAGCAGTCTCCGTCCAGCCAACAAAATCCAAGATCCGCTCCAGTCCACCGACATAACGTTTGCCTGCAGGTCACGGTACTCGCGAACCCAGGCACTTCGTCTCGACAGACAACCGCTCGACTCCATTCCGTTTGCACCGACCGTCGAAAGTCCACTCGCGCCTGGACGAGTTTCGTTGAACGATAGTTGCATTATTCTCCGACCATTTAAATGGGCTATCACTAAATAACTTCAATAATTGATCTATTATTTTGCTGAGTCTCAATCGTTGCGTGTGTTGATTTGACCTACTGATTGTTATGGAAAATTTCGTCATTGTTGCATATCAATGAGTACATATTGAGGTGGAGCAGTAGGCGAAGTATATCTGTATTGGAAAGCAAAATATCGTGTCGAGATTATTTGCATTCGATATGGAACGTATATGGAAAAAACAAAACAATGTTCAAAGTACTCACGGTTGCATGATAATTTGAGCCGAAATTCCCATGAAATCATTCAACTTTTTGTTTTTTAACAGATGATAATTGTATTGTGGCTTATTTCGATTATTTATGTAGTAAAAAGGTCCAAAGAGCAGTCGTATACTTAGGGTGCTCATACACTGTTTGACCGAAGCCAAATATTTGACTCTTTTTGACAGATGAAATTTGGTCAACGTGTACTGATCAAATATATTCTACACAAAACACGACAAGCAAATATTCAATTATTGGATGCCTAAAATATTTTTTTCAGTCTGTTCTTCGAACCTGTCGGTACATGGTTAGGTTACCTTGGATATTTCAGTTGATTTTTTTCCATGTTCGGTGTTTGATATTGTTTACTACTGTTTAAAATTGAAGAGTGGCAAACAAAATAGTGTTAGTACAAATATCAAATCAAACCTTATCTGTCAAAAAATATCAAATATTTGACCTCCGGGCAAATATTTGACAACATATACACCGACACTGAAAGCCTTCCAAACATCAACTTCGTAACGTTAAAATAATGAAATTTCTTTCGTTTCTATGAACGTGGGGGAGTGAATATGGCACATGGAAATATCACTTTTAACCGTCTTTTTCGTTGTGAATTCACAAATAATCACTGTCACATTAGCTTCATATTCAGCGGGAACTCTAACAAAGTGTACGTTTTTAATTGATAAAACACTTCCCGAAAATAGCATTTTCACATGGATGTGGTGAAAAATTTCTCTATTGAAAGAAAAATTTTAACGCTTTCGCGTGAGTTCTGTTACAATACTAAAAAATTTATTCAAAAGTTTCACAATATATACATGGTTCCTTAAACTAAGATTGACGAGGAACATCTCCTCTCTCTCTCTTGAAAACCGATAACATATCGGTTTCGTTTAGATCATCTACCTTCCTTGTCCCTTCTTCTAGCGTATGGTAACGTGCAGTCTGAGACGGCTGCACTACCCTAAGAAAATACCTTAAGTTTATAGCACCTCGTCGGTGCGCCTATCTTATTCTTGGATTTCCCCTTTCCATCCTTCGCTCTAAATAACATCCTTTTATTTTATTACACCCTGCTGGTGTATCTGGCTGAGCGCAGCTAGGGATGGAAAAGGGTAATAAAAATGCATCCTAAATGATGCATGCATTAAATTGTTTACCGGACGCTATTTAAATATTCGTCCATTCTGAATTTATGACCGGCAATAATTTCGAACTACAAGCGTTTTCTAGCCTAACAAAACACTTGAGCTCTTACATCTTTTAATTGCCTTACATTGGTCCTTTCTAAACGTTTCTATACCTCGCTTGGAGGTCTTTTCTAAATATAATCTCAAATATTGCTTATCTTATGGATCTGTAACTCGATCCGCGATAAGCCTCAGCTGTCCGTAACATTCCGGACTCCGTAAATCTACTACATAGATTTACTCAATTATAGACAACTATCACGGTTTAAAATAATAGGAATATTTCTTGATTCTTCCTGAACTCTATTTAGCCGTATCATGTCTAATAACGAAGGCGGATCATCATTTCTTCTATTATTTTGTCTATTACTTCTTCTCTTTAATTTTATGTATACGTAAATTCCTACTATTATAATCATTGAAATAACAGTTATGGTACCTCCAAATGTATATACGTGTTTCTTTTTTATAAAATCGTCTTCAGGTATTACTGTATCCTTTATATCTACCTTTTCATATGGATTTCTACTCGAGATAGTTGTATTCAAATTTTCATTTATGTTTGGTTTTTCTAGTACATATGGTAGTTTCTGAATAGGTTTAAAAAATATTCTAGCTTCCCCGTTATGTCCAGATATTTGGGCATAACGAATAGTTTTTTCTGTTAGGATCTTACAATCTGGGAACAGTTCTATGATCGCGTTCTTATAAGGCGGTGACATGGCTACATTATTACAATGGATTATTATCTTGCTAGGGTCGCTCGTTGTGTACAATATAGAGTTGATCTTATTCAATTTTGTTAACATGGTGTATGGTTCTTCCATCATCTTTGTTGAGCATTTTTGTTTTATCGTTTCATGAAGTAATGCTCCAGCTATGCAATCTGGAACTCTGGTTAATTCTGGCTGATTTACCACATAATGACTTTCATTAAGCTTTATTAAATTTCCATCTGGGTAAAAAAATTCATGTTTATTATTAATTGCTATTACATGGTGATCTATTTTTATAACACTTCCATTTTCAGGAATAGGGATTACATTGAATACTTCGAAGTTTTCCTTATTAATAATTACATTTTCCATTATTATATTTACTGTTCCATTTTCAATTTTAATGTTGTATTTAACTGCAAGTGGGTCTCTAAGGATTGAGTATCCTTCTGGTAATTGCTTCTTTATATTTTGAATTGCCTTTTGCATTTCATTTTCGGCTAAAGGGTGAGTCTTAATTATCCTGTATTTTCGAGTTATGCCATCAATCAATTGCAAAGCTAACGTTGTGGTCTCAAAACATTTTCTTGCGAATATATTAGTTCTTTCTTCGGAATACTTTCCCTTCAAAGATAACATTCCTTCATTTAGTCTACGAATTCTTACGCTTAATTCATCTCCCATATTTTTGCTTCTTTGATTCAATAGTCTCATGGTTTGTGAGATATCATGAAGTTTTTGCTCTTCGTGAATACGCAAAGACTGTACTTCGTCTTCCACATCATTACTCCCAAATAACAGGTCTTTCAAAAACCCAAGTATTCCACGACTCCTTTTTGATCGTGATAAAAAATTTATTTCTTGTTTTGCATTGTTACATTGTCGTTCTATCGACATTACAAGTTCTGTCAAAGCGCTGTCTTGAGTTACATTCCCCATGAACTTCAAGGTTCTTTCTAAGTTCGAATGAATAGAGTCTAGCATAGAAATATCGTCGTTAGGAATTAAGTTGGATACAATATTTGTCCTCCAAATTCCTCGCTTTACTATACATGACCCAACATGATCAAACATTAAACCCCCTTCCTCAATAGGCTGGATGTTGACGGCATTTGTCAAATTTACCAGTACTAGAATTGCCATTGCGGTTACGATAGCCTTTTGTATCGTGCCGGTATATGGTCTTATTTTACCTATGACTTTCTTTTTTGTTTGTGGCTTCGGTTTCAATTTTGACGCCAGCTCTTTTACATGCTCGATGTTAACCGTTTTTCTTACTCCCCATTCTTGAGGATTTCGCGGTCCCTTAATTTCCTCTTTACTCCCTGGGGCACTTTTAATTACTCCAACAAAGTTAAGAGGTGGTGAGGAAATAGTGGTATCTTTTGAGCTCTCGATTTCATTGTTCTTACTTACATCTAATACTGCTAATTTTACAGCTGGTCTAGTAATTTCACCTTTAATTGTTTCCACGGTAGCGGATCTAACTTGCCCATCCATATTAGTTGTTGTTCTTATCACCTTGCCCTTATGCCATTTACCTTTCTTTTCTTCATCGGCAAAAACCACGATATCCCCTACCTTTATAGGTTTAGTCTTCTCCAACCATTTATTTCTTTTAGTTAGGGTTGGGAGGTATTCTTTTATCCACCGATTCCAATATCCCTTAACAATTGATTGCGCTCTTTTCCAGTGTTGACGAGTTGCTTCTGCTTTGGAAACGTCGTCGATCGTAATGACAGCTTCACCAGCGCAACCTAACAGAAAGTGATTAGGAGTTAAAACCTCATCGTCTTCTGTATCTAAAGGAATATGCGTTAACGGGCGATTGTTAATGAGGAATTCAACTTCGGTTAGTATGGTTCTAAGTTCATACTCTGGTATGGTTTCTTGTTTTTGAGGTAAAAGGCTTTTAACTTCTCTCACCATTCTTTCCCATACTCCACCGAAATGCGGTGAAGCGGGAGGATTAAAATGCCATTTGACTCCGTCGTCTGATAGCCTTCTAAGAATTTTCTCAAATTCGTTTCTTGCTCCAATGAAATTAGTTCCATTGTCGCTGAACAACTCTTGCACTTTACCTCTACGATATTGTAAATTTCGGAAACATATAATAAAAGAGTCTGAGCTCATATCTTGTGCTAATTCGAGATGTACTGCTCTTGTTGTCATACAAGTAAACAAACATCCCCAACGTTTTTCAGTGCGTCTTCCAATAGACACGCCATAAGGGCCGAAATAATCTGTGCCTGTATACGTGAATGGCTTACAATATGGTGTAGTTCTAGAACGTGGTAGGGCTGCCATCATTGGAGGAATTGGCTCCGCAGACATATTTTTACAAAATTGGCACTTCCTTCTAACTGTCTTAATAGCAACTCTGATGTTTGTTATCCAGAATTTTTGTCGCACTGCCGCTATGGCAGTCTCCAGGTTTTTATGTCGATATTTTTCGTGATAATGACGTAATATCAAAGTGCTCACATAATGCTTGTAGGACAGAATGATAGGTGTTCTGGCTGAAGTTGGTAAACAGTTAG
The DNA here is from genome assembly GCF_029784135.1 of Toxorhynchites rutilus septentrionalis. Taxonomy (NCBI): domain Eukaryota; kingdom Metazoa; phylum Arthropoda; class Insecta; order Diptera; family Culicidae; genus Toxorhynchites; species Toxorhynchites rutilus. The sequence continues at coordinate 48,414,765 of NC_073746.1, read as the reverse complement.
CGTTCTCAATACGTCCCTTTGATCTCATTATTCCATCCGTGCAAATTTCCGGGCTAAGTGCTCGAATTTCACTTCCCTTATGAATTTTCATTTTATTTTGTAAGAGTTCCATTTCTTTGGGATATGACTCCCATTGAGCCTTATATATTAAAACGAGCTCAGCATAATCCAGGTCCTCCTTGTCAATATTTTTATTGAAGCTTTGGTTCCTGCATTTTGATTTCAGCCAATCGATATATTTGAATGCAATTGCAACAGAACGCTTCAATCTCACAAAATCCGAACACCAATTTATGTGAATGCTTTTCAGACCACTAAACTTTTTCGATTGAATAGTGTGCAGTGGTCTTAATTCTTCGTCAGTGTCGCTTCTCTGAACTTCATTTGGCCAGTTTTCTTCATTATCATATAAGAACTGTGGGCCTGTAAACCAGATTGAATTACTATTTGATAATTTCGTAGCTTCATCCGCTGGATTATTCCTACTATTCACCCATTTCCACTGGTTTACGTATGTGGTTTCTAATATTTCTCCTATCCGTAAGGCAACAAACTGTTTGTACTTGCGTGGTTCTGAACGAATCCATGCTAATACAGTTTTGGAATCTGACCAAAATACTACTCTATCTATTGATAGACGTAGCTCGTTTTTTACTGTCTTAGCCAATCTGCTTCCTAATACAGCGGCTTGTAATTCGAGTCGTGGTATGGAAAGCATTTTAGTTGGTGCGACTCTTGCCTTGGCAGCCACGATATTGACATCAATGTGTGACTCATATACACTCCTTAAGTATACTGCTGCTGCATAAGCATTCTCAGATGCATCAACGAAGACATGTAGTTCTCGTTCTTTTGGGTGAGAAGAATTGGCATATGAACGTGGTATTCTTATTGCTCTTGCTTCTTCCAGTTTTGTGTGCCAGTTCTCCCATTTTTTCTTTAGTGCTGGGTTTAATTGTTCATCCCATGTTATTCCACTTTTCCAGAGCTCCTGCATTAGAATTCGAGATTGAATTGTTATATGTGATAATAAACCAAGTGGATCGTAAACACTCATGCTTTGTGAAAGCAGTTTTCGTTTCGTAAACTCCTGTGTAACAGGAATATCCACCTTGTAGCGAATAAAATCCTTTTTTGTATCCCAATACACTCCGAGTACTTTTTCATATGATTCCTCAAATTTTCCTAATAAGTCTTCTTTAACTTCCGTTCTATTTTCTTCCGGGATTTGTCCCAATAGCTCATTACTGTTGGATATAAAATTTCTGATATTGAAGTGCCCATATTTGTGAATGGTAATAACTTCGTTCACAATTTTTGAGGCATTTTCTAAATCGTCGAAACTATCTAGGTAGTCATCCACGTAATGGTTGTTTTGAATGGCCTCTACTGCCTGAAGATGACTTTCTCTGAATTTCTCAGCATTTGTGTTTTTAACAAACTGTGCGCATGCGGGCGAGCAGGTAGCTCCAAAGGTCATCACTTGCATCACATACACGTCGGGATCTTCCTTTCTTATTTTAACTTGATGAAACATTTCTTTGATGTCTCCAGTTATCGCAAATTTTCCTTCTCTAAATCGTATTAACACTCCAAATAGCGACGTCGTTGCATCCGGGCCTTGTAATAAATTCGTGTTTAGGGACTCTCCCTTAACCTTAGCAGCGGCATCAAAAACAAGCCGTGGCTTTATGGGCTGTTTATTTAGGTTCACAACTGTAAAGTGCGGTAAGTAAAATATTTTTGGATCACGTTGCTGCTGTTCTGTGGGAGTGAGTTTTCTAGCGTATCCCTTGGTTTCATATTCCTTTATTTTCTCAACATACCATTTACGTAGACATTGATTTTTACGCATTTTTGATTCTTGACCACGTAGTCTGTTCATGGCTGATTGATAGCTATGCGGAAATTGTACATCCTCCTGTTTCCAAAGCAGCCCAATTTCATAACTTCCTTCTTCATATTTCAAAGTGGAATTCATGATATCAATCGATCTTTTTTCATCGTTAGACATCAAGGTTTTTACAGGTACTTTTATCCCGAAATCTTCTAGGCTAAAATAATTTTCCATCATTTTATTGAAATAATCTGATGAATCAATTTCGTCGTTCATCAGCACGTGTCCTTTCAATTTTTTATGTTCGTTAGTTTGCCCGAACAAAACCCATCCGAGTTTAGTGTTCTGTGCGACTGGTTCATTAAATTTACCTGATCGCGTCTCCCTACCGCTTATCAAAAACGAATGCGGTAAACCTAACAGTATTTTTGGCATAGCATTTTCATATCCTTCGAGAGTTATATCTTCTAAGTGATTGTATTCTCGTCGTAATTCATGAATATTCATTGACTGTGAGGGAAGAGATAATTCCGACACAGTCCTCAAATTATGTATGTTATAACGTTGATTATTGCATCCTTGTATACTTAGGGAAATTTCTTCACTATCTAGTTCTTGCTGAGTTTCGCCATTAGTCCAAACCAGCGTTAAGGGGTTGTTACGCCCTTGTGTTCCAAGTTTATTTTTAATATCAGCGTGAATCAAACTTACTGATGACCCAGGGTCTAAAAATGCGAAAGTTTTAATTTCCTTTTTTCCGCAGCCCAATGTAACTGGAAGGATTTGATACAGTATTTTGTTCTCTTTATTTACATGACAATTAACGCTTTCTGTATTATTAAGGTTAGCATCTCTCTGAGTTGCTCTATGCAGTAATGCGTGGTGTCTAAGTTTGCATCCATCGATTCCACAAGGCTTTGCGATCCTGCAATCTTTTGCCATGTGGTTTGTATAATTACAACATGCTAAACATAGCCTGTGTTTAAAAATAAAATCACTCCTTTGTTGAACGTTCATATTTTTAAAAATTGAACATTCTGATGTCTTATGCTCGTTTCGGCATGCGAAACACTTTGGTAGGCGCTTCGGCCTATATTTTTGTTCCTTTACAGCATGTGTATTCAAATATCCGCTCTTATGAGGTTTTTCTTTCCTCTCCGACTGTAGCATCGTGGCCAACTCTTCTTGAGGTTTTAACCAATTATAAAGGTCCTCTAGCGTCGGTATAAATGGATCAATTATATCTCTTGTTTTCTTTGTATCAGCTACAAACTTGATCCATTGATGATGCAAGTCGTTTGGAAGTTTTAAAACTAAATCACGAATCAATCTAGGATCATTGAGATATTCATCGTGTTTTAGTATTTTTATATTTGTCACGAAACAATCAAGCGATGTTACAAAATCAATCATTGTTTGGGGTGATCCAAAATGTGGATTCCTCGCATTTAGCATTTCCTTCAATAAATTCGAATAAATGGTTTCGGGATTTCCGAACCGTAGATTTAGTTTTTCCATTATTTTTGGAACATTAGCTTTATCGATTAAAAGAGCGCTCACTAATTTCAGCGCGTCTCCTTTGAGATATTTCTGTAAACGATTTATATTTTCTAAATCGGAAAAGTTTCCTTGAAGGGTAGTTTCTTCGAACGTTATTTTAAATCTAGGCCATATCTTATATGACCCATCAAAATAGGGGAGGTCTAAGAGAGATTGCCGGTGTAACAGTCTATTTGAATCAGGGGTTTCTTCTCTACCCTCGTTCTTAATTTTAAGAGTTTCTACTAGAGCCCGCATAGATTCTCTATGGATATTCATCATCTCTTCTATTGGTGTTGGTTGTGTTTTTTGAAGTCTTAACAATTCGTTCTCTATGGTCTTGCATTTGGGGCATATCCATCTTTCTGTTTGTTTAGGTTTTTTATTTAGGCCTGCGCATGTCAAATGGAACCATCGGTCACATTCATCGCACGCGACTAAATCGTCCCTAGAATCAGGCTCATTGCACAAGCGGCAATTGCCATTCTTATTCCTAATGAATTGATAAGACATGACTAAACTAAAATGGAAAAATCACACCTTTTTTGTTGATCCGGTCCTATCTCCGTCTTTCCGTGTTGGTGCTTGGGCGATTCTCTCCTTGTCCTGGGAGGCCTTCTGGCTCGGATGTTGTTGTCACCTCTGGTGGTGCTACTGCTGGTGCTGCTGCGTCTACTGCTGCTTAAGGTTTTTGCTGGTTAATTCACTTATATTTGTCTCCGTTTGAAAGGAACACTTTTGGCATCCACTGCCGGTTTCTTAATCAATTCACAATGTTTATTTCGGTTGAAAGAAACACTTTTGGCATCCACTGCCGATTGAAGAGTTCGCAAATTATCTTTGAAAAAGACTTTTTATTCGCGATTAACACTGTTGGCATCCACTGCCGATAAATTTTCGCGAATTATCACTTCTCGCATCCACTGCTGAGAAGAGTTCGCGAGTTAACTTTGAAAAAGACTTTTTATTCGCGATTAACACTGTTGGCATCCACTGCCGATGAATATTCGCGAATTATCACTTCTCGCATCCACTGTCGAGAAGAGTTCGCGAGTTTCACTTTTTTCCACTTTGGAAATCTTCACTGCTCCTCTCTGGAGCCACCATGAAAAATTTCTCTATTGAAAGAAAAATTTTAACGCTTTCGCGTGAGTTCTGTTACAATACTAAAAAATTTATTCAAAAGTTTCACAATATATACATGGTTCCTTAAACTAAGATTGACGAGGAACATCTCCTCTCTCTCTCTTGAAAACCGATAACATATCGGTTTCGTTTAGATCATCTACCTTCCTTGTCCCTTCTTCTAGCGTATGGTAACGTGCAGTCTGAGACGGCTGCACTACCCTAAGAAAATACCTTAAGTTTATAGCACCTCGTCGGTGCGCCTATCTTATTCTTGGATTTCCCCTTTCCATCCTTCGCTCTAAATAACATCCTTTTATTTTATTACACCCTGCTGGTGTATCTGGCTGAGCGCAGCTAGGGATGGAAAAGGGTAATAAAAATGCATCCTAAATGATGCATGCATTAAATTGTTTACCGGACGCTATTTAAATATTCGTCCATTCTGAATTTATGACCGGCAATAATTTCGAACTACAAGCGTTTTCTAGCCTAACAAAACACTTGAGCTCTTACATCTTTTAATTGCCTTACATTGGTCCTTTCTAAACGTTTCTATACCTCGCTTGGAGGTCTTTTCTAAATATAATCTCAAATATTGCTTATCTTATGGATCTGTAACTCGATCCGCGATAAGCCTCAGCTGTCCGTAACATGTGGTATGCAATCAAATATAAACACAACGACTGACGTCACTATTTGAGAAATAGTTATGGCAGCGCATGCTATGTCGCTTAAAAAACCACCATCTTCTTTACCTTTTTTTCCAGAACATTGGTTGCATATCGAGTATATGACGTTTATTACACTGAATTAAAAAATGTCCTGAAAACCGGGGCTCTGGCAACCCTATCCCAACCAAGCAAATTGAGCGTAGGCAGCACAATACAGGGCTCACGCTCAGGGGGCTTACGTATTGTTTAATTTTTGGAGTCATATATGTCAATATTTGATTAAGTTGGATAGTTTCCTTTGGCAAGCGATGTGTGGATACCTACCGGAAGCTTTCTTGACGATTTGCAATTAAATTCACTGCTGAAGAATCGCGCGGAGCACTTTATTTTCAATGATTTTCCTGTTTTAACTTATTTTTTATGTTGTGTTTGTTGATGTGTCTCTGACTACAGGATTTTATATATGTATGATGTAAATCTAACAAAGGCCGTGTTTTCCACTGCACATTGAATGTCATTTTTTCATTAATTCTACTTAGGAATCTACATTAGACTGACGACCAGGACTCTGTTGCATAATCAGCCTAATAATATTAGTTATAAGTCTAGAAGCTACAAGTTCGAATATTTTGCGTTACATAATAATCATAATCGGACTAGTAATATTAGTACTTGGTTTATTAGTAACACTTCATAATTTTTTTAGTAACGCCTCATTTATCTGTCAAAGTCAAAGTTTGTATATGGATATTATGGTTTTTTTCCACTGTTGATAATTGAATTCCCTCACATAACCCAGTATCATTGCCGTCATCGTCCCGTTAACTATTCTCTTGGACTTTTTTTTTGCCGACGTCAAGGTTACCGGTGATGGTGTATGTGAATACTACCATACGATTTCCACGGAAGAATATTTCACATTTCATTCCTTAACGTTGACTTCACGGTGACGGGACGTTGTATGTGTAGCGCACTTTACTCGCAAAATTTGCTCTACCTACACAGGAATCAACTGGAATCAGCTGGAAAAATCAAGCTTTATGATGAAAAGTGAAATTTATTTTCGGTGCATAATATTTCACTCTACGGCATTTTTGTTTTTAAAAACAACTGTTTTCGTTATATGAGTCTAATACGTTGAAACAGTATATTTCCGTACTCAAAAAATTCAAACAAAAAATCGATCATTTAAAAAAACAAACTTGTAAATGAAATTACGTGTCGACTCGAAGTTGTATATAATATTTGCTGTTGCATTTTGTTTATGCAACATTCACTTGTAATATGTGATATGTGACACTAATAATATAAGTGTAAACAACTTGTAATATTAGACTTGTAGATTTGTACTTCTAGATTCATTATGCAACAGGAATCTGCAAGTTACAAGACTAATATTATTAGTGAAATTTCGATTTTGAAACAGGGCCCAGATGGCGCAGCGGGTGAAATTATGATTTTGGTTTGAAATTCGTTTGGATTTTCGAGAAAAATCTAAATTTTTCTTCAAATTTCCCGATTTCAAGTATTTCTTCTACGTTTAAAAGGTTATAAAATCATCATTTTACATTGTTTTATTCATAACATATGAAGAATGACTTAGTATGAGTGTTGTAATTTACATTTTTTAATAGCAAATGATGGGTGGCATATGTTGTGCCCCAGCAAACATTAAATCACATAACAAGCGAACATATAACATCATATGCCCTTAATTTTGGTTGGCGTATAAGGCGGCGGTGACACTGGATGCAGAAAAGTGGTCGTACGAATTGTATGCAATAGTGAAAGTAAACAACCACATTGAGTTGTATTGGTGTGGTTACATTGCTTCCCCCTTGCTTCATTCGAGTTCGTCAGCTTCTATCGAACAAAATTGTTTGTTTCTATTCGTACAATCAAATGTTCGTGCGTACTCCGAACCAATGTAACCTTACCCTAATGCGCCTACCCAGCAAACATTAAATCGTATAATTTTGCACATGCCAAGTCTTACAAGAAACCCGAATAAATCATAATCGCATATAATATCAATCAAAGTATGTATCGTGTATATTTGAAATCGCATTAAATGTAAAAACTCGATTTTAAATACCATTATCAAATTAAGTCGCAATTCGGTATAATAAACATCAATTTTATGATGCACATTGTCGTAAAATATATTTAATCCGCATCATATGCGTATATTACGCAGATGCAGTTTGTGTGTCGTATAAGCGTATAATTTAAATCGATTTAGTACTCTAGTGAATCATGTTGCATGCTGAAGAAAATCATGAAACAGTGAATCATATTAGATCCTAATAAAGAACATATTACATCATATTGAAATGTCAATAAAATGCTGATGCACTCGAAAGTTTTACCCGCTGTTGAATTAAATTTCAGATAGTCGCGCGAGATAGCTGGTGGATGATAATCCAGACGACCGGAGTTCGAACCCACATCGGAGCAGTTTTCACCAAACATCAATATGTGCCATTTCAAACATTCATATTCCACTCCCAACACAAGTCAATCAAACAATTATTATTTCTACAAACATAAATACTCATATATAAAAATAGCGATTCGTGAGGCTATAATAAACATTTCACAAAAATATTTTGCGCCATTTGTTTTTTTTTCTATGTCTGTAATAAATCGTATATGAGTATGGCAAAAGTCGCTATTATAGCCGGTCAAAGTTGCATATTCATCCAAACAAATTCGGTAAGCATTTGCCATGTATGTATATGGCCTCCACTTTTGCATGCATATGCCAGTTAGGCGCATTATATGCCAACCAAATTTTAGGGCATATGATGTTATATATATACGCTTGTTATGCGATTTAATGTTTGCTGGGTACTTATAGACTATATGCAGTGGCGTCGAGTGATGCTTTCGCACCCGGGGCGGAGTTGATTTGCACCCCTCCGCCAGAAAAGTCGAAACATTTTTGGTGTAGCACCCGGGGTGGAAGAGTCGATTTGCATCACTTTTGTAATGATGTAGGTGTTGCATGAGCTGATGCAGCTTTGCGTAGATTCGTCAACTACAGTTTATGGAAGAAACAAATACGTCGTGTTAAAGTGGAGTTTACTAAAGCGATAATCACTTCATAAACCTTTTTTTATTTTTTGATACTCAATACAGAATCGAGTAAGTGTACCCTCTTCCAGGTTAGCATTGAATGAGAATAGTTTTTCAATCTTGATTGCATGCTCAGGACGCATAGTCCTGATCATTATGTATTCATTACTAAAAGAATTCCTAAATATTTTCAAAAGAATCTACGGAAAATGAACCTGAAAAGTTGGCTAATTGCCCTAACAATAATAACGAATTCGTTTTTGAACCTGGGTTACTTCCAACCTGACTCTGTAATTAAAAAACGTTTTGGTGTTCACGGATGATCATCAGACACAGTTTTCATTTAATATGTTTTTGCACTTTTGATAAAAAAAAACTCTTATTTCATCACATAGATTACATATTCGATACGAAAAATGAAATTTTCATTCATGATTTTTGTTTTGAAGGTATGATTTTTGTTTTGAAAGCATGTCATATTCAACTGAGGATAGTCTGAAGACTATGATTAAATTCGCCTTCGTATTCAGTTGAAAATGAGTTTTGGCTTCTTCCGTCAACATGACTTAACAGTCATTCGGGCGTTTAGTTGCTGTTTCACTCCACGACTCGACTTTCTCATTTCATTCTTTCCCGTCAAATGGACTTCTTTGCATTTTACTCACGATTTCTGAACCACTTGTTGAAAACTCGTTACACTTTCACCTAAAACATTAATTTGATACGAAGAATTTGATGTTCATTAATTTTTTTCTACCCATATATTATACAGCAGAAAAAAAAAGTTTCTAACGTTGCTCATTTATATATTTATATATTAGGCTGTCAAAAAAGTCCTGCGGTATTTTTTTTAAATTTTCATTTGTTCATAAAATTAGTTACAATCATCTGTTTTAAGTCAAATATGCGCCGTTTTGTTCGATGACTTGTTCCCAACGAGATGCCAACTTCATAATACCCCTGTTATAGAAGCTCGCTTCCTTATTGGCAAAAAACTCGGATAGCCAATTTTCACAGGCCTCTTTTGTGGCTAACTTCTGACTACCTAGCTCGTTCGCCATGGACAAAAACAGGTGGTAGTCACTTGGTGCAAGGTCCGGACTATACGGCGGATGCAAAAGAACCTTCCATCCGAGCTCCCGGAGCTTCTGGGGCTTCACCAAAGAAGTGTGTGGCCTGGCGTTGTCCTGATGGAAGACAATGCGGCCTCTGTTTATCAAAGATGGCCTCTTCTTCATGAGTGCTACCTTCAAGCGGTCCAGTTGTTGGTAGTACAGGTCCGAATTGAGCGTTTGGCCATAGGGAAGCAGCTCATAATAGATTATTCCTTGACAATCCCACCAAACACACAGCAGAACCTTCCTGGCCGTTAATGAGGGCTTGGCCACCGTCTGAGCCGCTTCAGGGGGCTTCGACCACGACCGTTTGCGCTTCACGTTGTCGTAAGTGACCCACTTTTCATCGCCAGTCACCATCCGCTTCAGAAACGGGTCGATTTTGTTGCGATTCAACATAGCGCGCAATACCTTTCCAACAAGCTATAGTATGACTCGATACAATGAATACAACTAGAACTACGCGCTTACAACGACACCTCGCGGAAATACCGCAGGACTTTTTTGAAGCCTAATATTATAAACATCAATTTAATTACTCTTTTATAGTTTATTGTTTAAATTCACCTATTACGACTGTGTTAAAATTATTATTATAGAATATCATTATAAAAATATTATTTTTTATTGCGCAACTGCGAACTCAAATTTATGATTTTTTCTTATCACATTTTCGGTCAATAGTATGAATTTCGAATAGGAAATATATATAATAGGAAATAATATCTCCTAAAAATCCACATACACTATCATACTGAAATGTCATCACATATTTCATAACATGTTTCATAGTCTTCAAAATGTCTTCACGAAATCAAATGTCTTTACATAAGTAAAGTTTCTTGAAAATGACGACGTCTCTAAACCAAGGCGCTTATATAATTGTAGCAGTCGTAACAGTTTGTAGAGAGTCGCCGGTAACTGTTTGTAAACAATACCGACAGCAATTCCAATGTGGCTGAAAGTGCATTTCATATGATTTTTTCACCTGGTATATATAGAGGTGCCTTGCTTTAAACGTCTCAGCCTTAAACCTGGCATCGCTGCCCACTCCTAGTTTTTCATGGTGGTATGAAAATATCGTTTGGTGACGGTGCATCGTGAGATTGTATCTGCATTTCAAGCAAAAGTTATTTACTGTGTATACTGGTCGGCCAGAGAAATGCATATCTCTTCATTGTTTTTGTTGACGTTCTTCCATCTTACCTATCGAGGTGTAAATTTAATTTTAATTCTGGATAAAATCAACACAATATGATTGTGTATTAGAACAACAATTGTAATCAATGTAAATTGTTAGCAAGCACATAACAGCGTGAAATCTAGCCGAAGCAAAGTGTTTTGAAATTACTTGTGAAAACAACACGAAGAAAGTGTGGCGTTTTCCATTTACATTAGTCAGAAAACAACAACAACAAAAAACTATTTGTGTTTGAACGCTTTTGGATCCAATAGAGCGAGTGCGAATCGTTTGAGCTGGTGACCAGGTCTGAGTAGATTACTGTTACTATGACCGTTGTGTATCCGAGGAAAATGCTTTCCCGTTTCCATCCCTACCATGGTCAAAACATTATCCTGTTCGACGAGAATACAGTGGCATACCGGAAGGCTAGTTTCGGCAATGCGCTAACTTTCAGCGAGAAGCCGTTGCAACCTGGGGAAATTTTTCTCCTGGAAATCGAGAAGAATGAACGTGGATGGAGCGGACATATGAGGCTTGGTTTGTTGTGTTTTGGTAGTTTATGAGCGTATTCTTAGTTTCCAATATTTTCAAGGTCTGACACAACTTGATATAAAACCCGCATCTTCGTTGCAATATGCACTTCCGGATCTGGCCAATCTCGGATCGAGTTGGGTGTTTCCGATAACGCGAACCGTGGGAAACGCAGCGTCCAAAAGTAGCATTCTAGGCGATGGAATCAATGTGAAAACATCCCGCGGTGTGTTTCCGCGAAGCTTATTGCGACCAATGTCCCAGGATGGTGCCAGTGCGGATATTCTTCCCACGGATACGAACTCCCGCATCGGGATCGTCTTTGTACCAACAGCAAACGAGGTGGACAAAGCGGAAATGCACTTCATCATCAATGGGGAGGATCAAGGGCCTTGCACTCAGGACATTCCATACACCAAGGGTGCCCTCCATGTGGTGATAGATGTTTATGGCACAACTAAGCAGGTTAAGATCATTCAACTGTACGGAATATCCACGCTTCAAAGCGCGTGTCGGGATGCTATACTTTCTCAGGTGGCAAAGTCCGCCATTCGTTTTCTACCGTTGCCGGAAAGCTTGAAAGAGTATCTGCTGCAATACGGGCCGTAGGTGGAAGCGGTAAATTGTCGGGGTAAATATTTTCACAAGACTGTGGGTTCGGTGCTTGTTTTCATTTGAAATGCTGTAGAAATTGTTTCAACAACGCTATTATTCCTTTCAATAGTGTATTTTTCATTATTCTGCGTCGAATCTGTGTCCTCTTGTTTAATTGTAATCTAGGACTTACTGATTTAGTGTTCTGTTGAACGTTGTTTTCTGTTGTGCAAGGATTTGTGTATAATAGTTATAATTAATCGACAAGGGACTATTTTATTTCCTTTGTGCCCGAGAAGTGTATAACGCAAAAAAAATGAAACAGAGCTATGTATAACATGTATCCTAAAGTTCTAACATGATGGGTCGTTCGTTTGTTTGGCGATGGCGACAAATTGAGTTAGAACTTTACGAATTAGGATTAGGAAGGATAATATATGTAAATTGAATGATAGCCGTTGTTTGATCTTTTGCAAAGGTTGGGTTCAACCTCGATCGAGAATTCCCAAGTAGAAATACTTTGTTTTATTCGAACAGATTAACAAATTATATAGTAATCAGTGCTTTCACCATTCATTCAAATTTAAATGAAGCAGCGACTACGTTGTCTACAGTAGGTCTATATATTTAACAAAATAGAACACCAGCTTGTTTGGGTCAGGTTTGTCAAGTTGTGCCTTTCATCAAACTCTACCATACCTAAAAGAAGAATAAGTATGAATGGTTTTGGTCTAACACAATATTTAGAGCAATTCCACGCCAAATGACTGACCCGACCTTCTCGTATTTTTTCTAAACTAGGTACTTATGATGGAAGCTTTCTAAAAATTCAATTTTCATTATCATATAACCAATTTAAATTACGACTGACTTCGAAAAGGGGGTAATCGAAATCATCGATCTTTCTTTCAAAAAATCGCAACTCAAAATCCAGATGTCTGATTGAAATATGATGTTCAACAAAGTTGTTGGAGAATCAATGAACACTTTAGGAAAAATAACATTTCAAATGCACTATTAAAAAATCTTACTCAAAAGTTGAATTTAATATTAAAAACTTTTATATCTCAAAACACCCCCACTGTACATCAAACTTTGTTAAATTGGGAGGGCTTTCTAATAAAAACATTGAAAAAAAACAGGAAGTGGGTTATATCTATGGTATAACCGCAAGGGTGACGTAGGACTATCGTTGATTTAGAGATCATTTGTTTGAAGTTGAATCTGAATTCATTCTGAATGAATGAATATTTGGGGGACTTCGAAAACGAGAGCGTTACGTTGGAGGCACAAGGTTTTATGCATCCAATATTGGATACGGAAATATCCTACTGATGGGGAAGAATAATCTTCAGAAGCTATCCTGTTAATTGCGATTGATTGAAAAATCACAAAACCAAATGTATTTGGTCACAGTGTTAAATGGATAGAAAACATTAAAATAAACTCTTTCACATGAATGTAATTTTAATTTCCCAGAGGAACTGGCAGATTATTTTCCAGCAATGATTAGATATTTCCACATTTTCCTCGATACTGGAAGCCCACCAGTGGTTAATGCTAATTCGATAACCACCTGTTAATAGTACTTGATTGAAAAATATTTGGTCACAGTGTTACATGGATAGAAAACATTCAAATAAACTCTTTCACATGAATGTATTTTTAAATTCCCAGAGGAACTGGCAGATTATTTTCCGGATCTTCCTCGATGCTGAATGGCATCCAAACGGAAAGAATTCCGTGCGTGTATGTGTGTGTGTGTAGCGGCTGCTTCGATGGTCACCTTCTCTTCTCCTGAAGGATAGGCTTCTCTGTGTTCCCTCACAGTTTCAAACAAACTGCTTGCGTTTCAGGGCAGATCTCGATCCTTCGCCGACCAGCACCCTCAGCAACGATGTTGTCTTGTCGATGTCCTCAAGAAAAATGAATGCGTCTCACCACCAGAATATCGCTTAAGTATGCTTTTTGTGCGTGATTGAATCGAGAGAAGGCGTGGTTTACGATGGCAATTTGGAAGGCAAACTATAGGGGAATGAACTCTCTGAGCTCGGAACTTTCGGCGACTGAGCAATAATCGATTGCGGGCGCATACAATATTGGATTCGGAAATATCCTACTGATGGGGAAGAATAATCTTCAGAAGCTATCCTGTTAATTGCGATTGATTGAAAAATCACAAAACCAAATGTATTTGGTCACAGTGTTACATGGATAGAAAACATTAAAATAAACTCTTTCACATGAATGTATTTATAAATTCTCAGAGGAACTGGCAGATTATTTTCAGTAACGATTAGATATTTCCACATTTTCCTCGATACTGGAAGCCCACCAGTGGTTAATACTAACTCGATAACCACCTGTTAATAGCACTTGATTGAAACATATTTGGTCACAGTGTTACATGGATAGAAAACATTCAAATAAACTCTTTCACATGAATGTATTTTTAAATTCCCAGAGGAACTGGCAGATTATTTTCCGGATCTTCCTCGATGCTGAATGGCATCCAAACGGAAAGAATTCCGTGCGTGTATGTGTGTGTGTGTAGCGGCTGCTTCGATGGTCACCTTCTCTTCTCCTGAAGGATAGGCTTCTCTGTGTTCCCTCACAGTTTCAAACAAACTGCTTGCGTTTCAGGGCAGATCTCGATCCTTCGCCGACCAGCACCCTCAGCAACGATGTTGTCTTGTCGATGTCCTCAAGAAAAATGAATGCGTCTCACCACCAGAATATCGCTTAAGTATGCTTTTTGTGCGTGATTGAATCGAGAGAAGGCGTGGTTTACGATGGCAATTTGGAAGGCAAACTAGAGGGGAATGAACTCTCTGAGCTCGGAACTTTCGGCGACTGAGCAATAATCGATTGCGGACGCATACAATATTGGATTCGGAAATATCCTACTTATGGGGAAGAATAATCTTCAGAAGCTATCCTGTTAATTGCGATTGATTGAAAAATCACAAAACCAAATGTATTTGGTCACAGTGTTACATGGATAGAAAACATTAAAATAAACTCTTTCACATGAATGTATTTATAAATTCTCAGAGGAACTGGCAGATTATTTTCAGTAACGATTAGATATTTCCACATTTTCCTCGATACTGGAAGCCCACCAGTGGTTAATACTAACTCGATAACCACCTGTTAATAGCACTTGATTGAAACATATTTGGTCACAGTGTTACATGGATAGAAAACCTTCAAATAAACTCTTTCACATGAATGTATTTTTAAATTCCCAGAGGAACTGGCAGATTATTTTCAGGCAATGATTAGATCTTTCTGGAACTTTCTCGATGCTGAATGGCATCCAAACGGAAAGAATTATGTGTCGATCCTTCGCCGTCCACCTCCTCCAGCATGTTAGGCAACGATGTTGTCTTGTCGATGTCCTCACGAAAAATGAATGTGTCTCAGAAAAAGGAAGGTCTTGTATTATAGAGACTTTAAACTTTTGCAGTTCATTCGTCTCTAGCCTTGAGAAAGGCCCTTTGAAAACTCTACTCTACTCTATTACTCTACTCCAGCGCTACCACCTCCGCCCTCTTGCCTTGAGAAAGGCACTCGATCCCTCGCCGTCCAGCTCGTCCAGCAACGATGTTGTCCAGTCGGTGTCCACACAAAGAAAGAATGTGTCTCACCACCAGAATATCGCTTAAGTATGCTTTTTGACGTAGGACTACGTCTAACCGGAATATATAGGGGGTGAAATGGAAATCTAGGCACTGAACAAGTAGGAAAAAATGCAACATTTGGAACGCTTATAACTCGAGCATTTCTCAATAGATCGCAAAGGTTTTTGCATCAATTGATAGGAAATATATCTACGCATCTATCGTAACGAATAACATTTCATTTTTCTTGAGATAAATAATTGAATAATTGTGAAATATCAAGCATTGTCAAAATGCACTATGTGCCCATTTTTGATTGGTCCATTTTGTGCTCCTCAAATCGTACTGACCAAAACGGGCAACCAGAGCAGCAGCGAAATAGAATGAAGCACGATTGGAAAGGAAAAAGAAAAAAATGAACGAAACATTAGTCGCAGTCCCACACATGCGTAATTCTCGAGCCAGCCAGTCAGCTTAAAAATCCCCGCTCCGCTGCCGTAACGATCATTCTCATTCAAACCGTACACCACATCGGTTCGCATCACAACACATCAACAAACCAACCCAAGCAGCCATGTCTGGACATGGTAAAGGAGGAAAAGTGAAGGGAAAGGCAAAATCCCGCTCGAACCGTGTTGATCTGGAGTTCCCCGCAAGGGTAGCTAGGCCGAGCGCGTTAGTACCAGTGCACCAGTCCACCTAGCCGGCGTTATATAGTTTCGGCCGCCGAAGTGATCGAGTTGGCTGGTAAAGCTGCTCGCGACGATAAGAAAACACGCATTCAGAACAGAACACATCAAGACAACAACAGGCAGTTGTAGCGAGTGGCGAGTGGCAAACGCAATCGCAAAACGACATCAGGTAGCAGAAGAAAAAAGTTTGTTCTTCATACAAACTGCTTTGGTGGCAAATCCAGAACAAGGCGGCATCGAGGGCGTCCGAAATGGTTTTTTTCAAAACCACGAGTACTAAGTTTTCTAAATTGGAACCATTCCATAAAACAAGGCGCCTTCCAAAAAAGAGTTTAGGAAATACAGTTCAATGTTTTGTAAAACATTATCCAAAATAATAATAAAACACAAATTGATTTTTTATAATTTTTCTGCCAGGATCTGATGAGTATGTGAATTTGACAGTTGTTCTGAGCTTATTGATAGTTGGGGACTTTCCTGATTATTCAATTTTCACCAATTCTTAAATTGTTTCCAGATTGAAAGTACAGTAATTTACAATTAGTTCGACATTTAGCTAATTGGACCGACATGTAATGCGAATTATTTAGTTGGACATTTTTGTAAATATAGAGATCCAAATTATGACCCCACATTGAAAGTCGACACTGAACCACTGTCATCGCAAATGTTCAATTACAGGTTAAAATCGCCTCCAATGCGACACTGAGTGGCGCTTCGACACGTCGCATTGAATGTAATTTACTGTACAACATGTCACAAAACTGGATGGGAAGAAATTTTCCAACTGTGAAAGTTGTGGCGAGTGGCAAACGCAATCGCTAAACAGAAAGGTTTAGCCGAACAAGATGGGGATATCGAGAGATAACAAAACAATAAACTCTTTAGATTGAAGATAATTTGGTGATCCTGAAAAGGACCCTTTTTAGCCTGCATGTGAATCCAACGAGCGAACAAATCGTAATGAATGTATTTTTTTGCCATCGCTGCCTTTTAACGCTCATTCATTCGTCTCATTGGAATCGCCCCTCTGGCTGAGTCTGCCGATTTGTCTCTATCCTGTGAGTGTGTACCGCTAGAGTATAAAACACGCGGACCCCAAGAAAATATCTTATTTATTTCAAACCGTAAACCCGTGTGGTTGTACGGCATCGGCATCGTGGACGTAACAAAGGAGGACAAGTGAGGGGAAAAGCAAAGTCTCACTCGAACCGTGCAGGTCTCCAGTTCCCTGTTGGTCGCATTCACTGATTGCTCCGCAAGGGTAACTAGGCCGAACGAATTGGTGCCGGAGCACCAGTATACCTAACAGCGATTATAGAGTTTCGGCCGTCGGAGTGCTCGAGTTGGCTTGCAAAGCTGCTCACGACAATCAGAAAACCCGCATCAAGAACAGAGCAGCTTCGGTTCGGCGCTCATCAAGGCAACAATTAGTTTCAGTGAGTGGCAAAGTGTTTCTCCGGCACGTCGCATTAAGTGTAATTTACTGAACAATATGTCACAAGCTGGATGGGAAGAAATTTTCCAACTGTGAAAGCTGTGGCGAGTGGCAAACGCAATAGCTAAACAGGAAGGTTTAACCGAACAAGATGGGAATATCGAGTGATAACAAAAACACAACACCATAGGTTCTTTTCAGAACCATCAACATATTCATAAAGAGTAAACAGTAAACTAATCCATTTTTCAGGTAGATAGGTAGGTATTCACGTAGGAGAAGAAAATAAAACCATATATTTAAAATATATATTTAACAAAAGCTGTCCCCTTTGTATAGTCCTACGTCACTCCGGTTATGTCCCTGACATTACCCACCCGTCTTTTGTGTGTGATCGAATCGAGAGAAGGTGTGGTTCACGATGGCAATTTGGAAGGCAAACTAGAGGGGAATGAACTCTCTGAGCTAGGAACTTTCGGCGACTGAGCAATAATCGATTGCGGGCGCATACAATATTGGATACGGAAATATCCTACTGATGGGGAAGAATAATCTTCAGAAGCTATCCTGTTAATTGCGATTGATTGAAAAATCACAAAACCAAATGTATTTGGTAACAGTGTTACATGGATAGAAAACATTCAAATAAACTCTTTCACATGAATGTATTTTTAAATTCCCAGAGGAACTGGCAGATTATTTTCAGTAACGATTAGATATTTCCACATTTTCCTCGATACTGGAAGCCCACCAGTGGTTAATACTAACTCGATAACCACCTGTTAATAGTACTTGATTGAGAAATATTTGGTCACAGTGTTACATGGATAGAAAACATTCAAATAAACTCTTTCACATGAATGTATTTTTAAATTCCCAGAGGAACTGGCAGATTATTTTCCAGAAATGATTAGATCTTTCCGGATCTTTCTCGATGCTGAATGGCATCCAAACGGAAAGAATTCCGCGCGTGTATGTGTGTGTGTGTAGCGGCTGCTTCGAGATCTTCCCGGGGAGCCGTTTGTGGCATCACTCTCCTCCTGATGGATTCCCTTCTGGCCTAGGGTGCACAAACAGGCTCTTGGTGACACCGTTCATCCGCGCTTTCATGATAAACGAAGAGCTTCACCACAACAGCGACAACATGCTCCAATCGCTGTTCAATTAGAACTGAGTGGATTTCCGAGCGGCGCTCGCTTATATACCGATTGATGATTTCAATAGCCTGTTTTGAAAGCAATTTTATTACTATTGAAACAAGTTTTTGGATCAAAAAGTAACAAGTATAAAACGCGTAGACATTTTATCTTTCGAATGAAGTGTTTATCATACCATTTCGTTCAGTTGTTTAGGAGCTATTAACGCTCAAAATCTCGGTCTCCGGCGTAACGCTTTCGTTTTCGAAACTTTGATTTTACACCCCGGTATAGAAATGATAGACGTAGTCCTACGTCAAAAAATCGAAGGGGAGGGGGGGTGGTGTTTTGAGATATAAAAGTTTTTAATATTAAATTCAACTTTTGAGTAAGATTCTCTAATAGTGCATTTGAAATGTTATTTTTCCTAAATAGTTCATTGATTTTCCAACAACTTTGTCGAACATAATATTTAAACCAGACATTCGGATTTTGAGTTACGATTTTTTGAAAGAAAGACCAATGACTTCGATTACGCCTTTTTCAAAAATCAGTCGTAATTTAAATTGGTCATGATAATGAAAATTGTATTTTTGGGAAGCTTCCATCATAAGTACCAAGTTTAAAAAATTATAGGAGGTTGTGTCCAAGATACGACCACATTGTTGACGTAGAACTGCACTGTTATTTTTATAAGTCTCTTGTTTTGTTGAAAATTTACGTCGAACGCTATTCCGGTGTCCTTTTTCGCAATTGACATAGACTCAGCTACAGTCCATTATATACATGTTGCACCAGCACCATTATTCCACATCAATATATCTTTGGCACCGCATGGAAACCACAACAATGACAACACTTGCAAGTATCAAATATCATGCTACATGTTATTTAGTATTGCCTCAAAGGAATCGCACCTCTGGCCTCGACTCAAACTTACTGGCCTCGAAAAAAGTTGCATTACTTTCTCATGCTCGAGAGAAGCGCAGCTATCATCCTTAGTGGAGGAAGTTTTGCTACTGGCAATCGAAACCTAATCATATACAAAATTCCAGAACAACATTTACTTTCTTGGTGACTAAACAAGCAAAATAAACTCTTTTCGCTAATATCAACAACCTCGAAAACAGTAGCAATGCTTCATTATGATCAATATTAGCGCAAATGCAATCCTAGTTGAAGGCAGTTTTGCGACTGGTACGTGAACCCAGATAACTTATAACATTCCAGTAAGACATTCAAGATGCTTGGTATTCCCCAAATATTTTTTTGGCGCACAACCTTAACGCCTGCTTCGCCATAACGTCAGTTTAATCCATTGATGCATTCTCAAAGGCACCAACGAAGCCCTTATGATGACGGAAAACAAACAATGTTAACTGCTTGGAAAAAGACTGAATTATGCCACACAGCTTTTACTCTGCTGTAACACTCATCGATGCGAATTCGCTGCTGAGTTTGTCAAGAGCGACCGCCTTCACCACCAGCGGGGGGAACTTGATTTTGGTTGCTGCCTGAGTAACGGCGTTTACATTTTCGACCGACGCTCCGAAATCGCCTACTTCGCTGTTGTTTGATGCGGTGTCACACTCGCGAATGCTCGGTTCAGTGCGAGCGCTTTTCACTGCATCAACATCGCGTGCATTATTAGATGACGCTTGCCTCGGAATTATTGCCCCTGGCAATGCGTCCGTTTTTTTGCAGGGCTCGAGCCTGCCTTCCTCTTCTTCTTGCTCATGACACACTACGCGATCCGTCCAATTTATGATGCGAAAAGAAAAACACACGATACGAATAACGCGAAAAACGAACAGAAACACCAAACGACGATATCCAAGTTGGATTACCATTGGTGGGGTCCAGTCTTAGATCGAAGCACAGTGAAAGCAAAGTGAATTGGATTGCTCAACAGTCCGATGCCGAATGAAAGTTTGCCTTCGTCTTTCTTTCTTTCTTTGTTTTTAAGAGGCTTTAAACTTTGAAGTTCATTCGCCTCTGAGTTTGCCTCAGCGAGATTCACTGTTTATACTCTAGGCAAGTATTCCCCTTCATTATTCTACTTTTCCTAAGATTTCCCCTTCGTTTGTCGTCGTTAAGTTGCTCGTTATTGACAGCTTTCTTCGGGAAAACACACAAATGGACAGAACAAATGTATGAGAAAATGGAAACGCTTTAAGTTTTCATGTATTTTAACCATTTACAAACCAGGGGATTCTAATGTATAGCATATTGCCAAAATCCGTTCGTGGCAAAAATAGTTATTAACGTTAACTTTATTTCATAAAAACGTGACCTGTTTTCTGATTTGGCACCCTTAATGAAAGACGTAGTTCTACGTCAAAAAAATCGGAGAAGGTCGGGTCAAAATTTGCTGTTTTTTGGCTGGTTTGGCGTGGAATTGTTCTATAAGTGTAGCAACCTGGAAAACCTAACAGTCTTCGAAACCTAACAATCTTCAGAATGCAACTCGGTGCTGATGCGCAACAAGATTTTTGAACCCAGTTGAGCTCTCGCTCCTTGTGTACACTTGCGCTCTGGTGAATGAGCACGCTCCGAAACGCAGATGAAATGTTTGGTTGCCAGCACCGTTCTTGCATGTGTGTGTGTGTGTGTGTGTGTGTAGAATGAGGCGCGCATCACACAAGTGAGAAGAGATGTTTGGTATCTGAATTCTGCGCCGGGTACATTTTGCGCTGTCGTGTTTATGAATTTTGTGCACTACGCACCAAGAGAGAACACGTGTTTGCGTTGAACGCGCGCTGATGAAAATAAAACTCAAGCGCAGCACTGCGTATGTTTTCTGAAGACTGTCTAAGGACAATGTAGTCCATGATACATTCTTAGATCAAACAACACAGCCCAACTATTGAAGTTCGTAAATTAAACAAATGCGAAACCAGAAAACAAGCACCTGTATTTAGTTTACAGCTGTGAATGGATGACGTCCACAAGTAGGTATCATAACGAATAGAAGAATGAGCGTGAATCAAGGCAATTCACCTGGCCCCCTAATGTTGGATGGTTCAATAGGGAGCACCGTTCATGAATGGAGAAACGAATGAAGGGCTCTGGCTCATATTCAATTCACTCAATATCCAAGCACTGATGGTAATAGAATTTCATAAATTTAATGTCTTTATTAGCTCTTGTTTGGCAATTCTAGATTCTAATTCTACATTCAAGATTCCTCGCACGCGTATCTACAAAACGGTTTTTTTACTATATCCTAGGCAAACATTTTTCAATTCATTTTTTTTTTTGCTTTCGCTCCTACAAAATATTCTCTAAATATACACATCTACCTTCCGGCAGATCAGTTCCCTGCATATGGGGCAGTATCGATCATACTCTCCTAGCCGATCGGCACAACGCTTGCAAAGACACAAATGTCCACAGGGCACAAGCACTACCGATTTTTCGTGATCCTCGCAAATGATGCAGAGTCCTATGCTAATTGTACTTCGCGGGTTCCTTTTCGTGGGACTGTTTTGAGCAAGTTGAACACTCAATCCTCTTTCCTCCGGGGAGGATTGGTCAGATGCGGTCGATGAAGAACGAGAGGAAGCCTCCGATGATGAGTGATCTTGGCGGTTTGTGACTCGACTGAAATGTGGTCTTGTGGTTGCTGGGAAACGACGGTCTTCCGTGAAAACGAAAAAGTTACGCATAAGAACGATACTGCGACGAATTTCAGCTTCGTAAACGTGAGCCGCTCGCCGTTGCATGCGAATAAAACAAAGCAAAACGTTGTCCATCATGCTCTGAACAAACTGTGCGATGTGTTCATTGCAATTCTGCATTTTTCTAAGTATTCTGTGGCCAAACGGTTGCAACTTGCGGAAAACGAAGTGAACAACTTTGTAGCAAAAAATAGCAATTTTCTTCGTACGTGTTTTATACTTGCAAGCCAAGAGCAATATAACTATTCCGGCCGTTGATTGCAATGGCATGTTTTGAATCGTATAACTGCTTAATTGGTAGGCCGCTTCCAAACTTTCACCTCCAACCTTTACCGAAAAACTTCCGACAATATTGAATACCGCTGTACTGCACATCCATACATTTTCAACGAAGTGTGCAGGAAGTGCCACCAGAAACCAAACCCCGTTGCCTATTAGCAACAGCAGCTGCTTGAGGAATGTTATTGTGAAGAGGGGAACCGTAAGGAGCCTTCCAGAAAGTAGCGCCTCGATTCCGGCCACAATCTTATATGCAATGCAGTGGATCAGTGCGATGGTCCCAGTTACGGCTGAAGACAAACATTCGATGCAGAAAATCGCAATCGAGCTGAGTCCTTTCCTGAAGTCATCGATGAAAAAGGAGTAATCCTCGTAAAATACCACCATGAAGTGACCAATTAGCTGCAAAATCCTCCAGACTACGAACGATATTTTTACAACTATTGTCACCAGCAAACTTCCGATGAAAACGCTGATTTTGAATAGGTAGATAATCAGCTGAATTACATTCAGGATGAACTCTGCAATTTCCGCGAGAGCCATTGTTCTTCACTTCCGCGGGATAGAGGATGTTTCACATTTCATATATTTATACTGAAACCTTCGTTCGCAGCGTGATTTGAGCTTGTTTCTTCTGCTTGATCACATTGATAAAGCCAAAAATGATCGTTAGAAAATATTCAAGCCGGTCTTGGATTGTTTACGTAAAGTTAAGCTTTCGGACAGTTCTGTAGGGTTGCCAGTTTGACTCGAATAAGAACACTGAGCGTTAAAGAATATCAGTTTTCTATAATTGTGTCAAATTCACCCGAAACACATTCACCAGACTGTAGCACATTCCCGAATGACATTCACCCGAATGTTACAAATACCCGAATATAACATCTACCCGAATTAACATTTACCCGACTTCAACATTTTCCCGAATGTAAAAAATTCCCGTATTATATATAATCGCAATTTCACTTTCAACGTTAATTTTCGAATCCAATACATAATCGAATCACAAAAAGCTATTTTTCTATTAATGTTTGACATTCATACATTTATTAAAAAAAAAGTTTTTGGAGATTCGATTATGTATAGGATTTGAAAATAATTGTTGAAAAAAAATAGTCGACTATATATAATCGAGTCCGATCTGTACAATGAAAAATTGTAATGAGGAAATTTGAAAATAATGCTGGAGACATCGCTGTGTCATTTTCCGAAATAAGTGTAAAATAGAGCAAGGCACCTAGAAGTATATCCTAAGGTGGGCCAATATGCTAAAACCACTCTGCAGCCATCTTGGAAGTCTACTGTGTTTTGTTTGTTAGTATTATAGACCCGTCTTGGACTAGAGGTGGGCAAAACGAACCCGTGGATCGTACGCTCGTTCTGACGAATCGGTTCAAATGAACGGCTCGTAAACGTTCGCCCATCTCTAGTGTAGATCCAATTAACATGTCGTTTTTCCCTTCCGTAGTGCTCTTTAAGGCTAAAAGATCATTCCAAAATAAATACGGGCTATAGAAGATTTCGAAAATTAAGCAGGTGATTTGAACAAAAAAATATAAATTGTAGAGGTCTTGAAAATTTGGATATTATTATTAAAAAAAAAAAAGGTTACACACGTATTAACGCTACCGCAGCGAAATTTTTGCAATAAGTTTTATTTATTATTAAGTGGTTAGAAAATCATCATTTTACATTGTTTCATTCATGACATATGAAGGATGGCTTGGCGTAAGTATTGTAATATACATTTTTTACTAGGTAAATAACGGTTAGTATGTGTTACGCTTTAAATTTTGCAGATCCTTTTCGTATCGTCCAAACGGAATCCCCTACATAATCAATGATATCAACCAATCTAATGTGATATCGATTTCATCGCCATTATTTATAGAATGAGCTTCTGAAAATGTCCGAAAAATAGTACTCATAACCTATATGCATTATCAAACTTAAAAATATCGAAGAATATATATAACTTTGGTCCAACTGGGTGTTGAAACCAATATAAATATAAAAAGATTTAATTTTCTTACCATTCACTGACGACATTTAATGGTTAAAATGAATTTCAATCGAAATAAAAAAAAATAATTACAACCAAATCTCGCTTTTAAGCGCGTGGAAATACAAACATCATCACTTTGGTGGACCTGAGCTCAAATGTAGGTGTTGTATGGACTGATGCAGCTTTGGGTGGATTCTCCAATTGTACTTGTGTATCATAAAACTTGTCACTCAGTTATTTTGAGCAATTTATAGCATTTTCGATAATAAAGGACTAATTTTTGTATACTGTTGTTCTATTTAATAGACCTAAATCACAAATATTATTATTTTGTTGTTTCGATGCAAATATTGCCACTTCTTTATTCATATAACAAATATTGCCACTGCTTTATTCACATAACAAATATTGCCACTGCTTTATAACACATAGCATAACACGACATTAAACTCATTGTCTCTTCTTCCCTCAGCACACTTGTGCCTATCGCAAGGCGTCAGGAGAAAATCAGGCACTGACTTTGGCTGAATCAAATCAATGGCTCAAAGCACAATCGAATTAGATACAAATTAGTATGCTGCGATCGATCTAGCGGGCTAAATTGACATTTTTTGTTTCATCAACATCCTTCAATTAATTCGGTTCGTGGCTAACTTTCTCCAATTCCGCAGACACCCCGTGTTCGCCAGGTCCTGCTGTACTTGCTTGTTGCGCTACTCGTCGTCTCGCCAGATTCCTAATAGTCGTCCGGCATTCTAGTAATATTTCCTATTCAGTGTATACTTCCGGCTTTGGTCAAACTTCTTTCATCCGTCGCCGCCATACACCGTCCTCCAACACACCGCCCAAGATTGCTCTTTACACATATCGTTTGAGGACTTCAAGTGAGCGCTAGTCCACTTCGAGTATTGCTCATGTTTCGTGCCCGTAGAGGACAACCGTTATTATGAATGTTTTGTACAGAGAACATTTCGTACGATTGCTAAGTCCGTTTGATCTCAAATGTTTGTAGATACCATAGTAGGCACGACTCCCATTGATAATGCGTCTCCGAATATTGTATAAATGGTACACTGGAAAACAGAACAGCTATCATACCGAGAAAGAAAAGCTTATTTTTGATCGATTGGTATCGCCATGTAATATTAGGCTGTCAAAAAAGTCCTGCGGTATTTTTTTTTAATTTTCATTTGTTCATAAAATTAGCTACAATCATCTGTTTTAAGTCAAATATGCGCCGTTTTATACGATGACTTGTTCCCAACGAGATGCCAACTTCATAATACCCCTGTTATAGAAGCTCGCTTCCTTATTGGCAAAAAACTCGGATAGCCAATTTTCACAGGCCTCTTTTGTGGCTAACTTCTGACTACCAGCTCGTTCGCCATGGACAAAAACAGGTGGTAGTCACTTGGTGCAAGGTCCGGACTATACGGCGGATGCAAAAGAACCTCCCATCCGAGCTCCCGGAGCTTCTGGCGCGTCACCAAAGAAGTGTGTGGCCTGGCGTTGTTCTGATGGAAGACAATGCGGCCTCTGTTTATCAAAGATGGTCTCTTCTTCATGAGTGCTACCTTCAAGCGGTCCAGTTGTTGGCAGTACAGGTCCGAATTGAGCGTTTGGCCATAGGGAAGCAGCTCATAATAGATTATTCCTTAACAATCCCACCAAACACACAGCAGAACCTTCCTGGCCGTTAATGAGGGCTTGGCCACCGTCTGAGCCGCTTCAGCGGGCTTGGACCACAACCGTTTGCGCTTCACGTTGTCGTAAGTGACCCACTTTTCATCGCCAGTCACCATCCGCTTCAGAAACGGGTCGATTTTGTTGCGATTCAGCAGCGATTCACATGCGTCGATACGGTCAAAGATGTTTTTTTACGTCAACGTGTGTGGCACCCATACATCGAGCTTCTTTGTGAATCCAAGCTTCTTCAAATGGTTAATAACGGTTTGATGACTTATCCCCAGCTCTTGGCCGATGCTACGGCTGCTACTATGCCGGTCTTTCTCGGCTAATTCAGCGATTTTGTCGCAATTATCGACGACAGGCCTTCCGTAGCGTGGCGCATCTTCGACGACATCTACACCAGAACGAAAACGTTGAAACCATCGTTGTGCGGTGGAAATAGAAACTGTATCGGGTCCATAAACTGCACAAATTTTATTGACAACTTGAGATGCATTTTTGCCTTTGTCATAGTAGTACTGTAAAATATGTCGGATTTTCTCTTTATTATGCTCCATATTTGCGACACTATAACTCACGAACTATATTATAGCGCGCAAAAATACCTTTCCAACAAGCTATAGCATGACTCGATACAACGAATACAACTAGAACTACGCGCTTACAACGACACCTCGCGGAAATACCGCAGGACTTTTTTGACAGCCTAATATATTGTAGAATTTATGAAATGATAGGCATTATTTACCCTGAGGTCAATAAGTCAGATTCGTTTATAAATCTTCTGAGTGTACGTCTCTTACATTCATTTGAAAAATTCACGCATTAAAAAGTCGACATAACGATCCTGGAATTTATTTTGACCACCAGTCTTTGTTTGTGTGACTCTAAAGAAGCATTTTACTGACAGCCGGCATACTTTCAATGCTTTCAGCGTTTTTTATTTTTACAAATCGTATACAATAGCGCTTTTTGTTTACAAAATTTACCACCGCATGAGCTAAACCACATTTTCACCAATTGAGTAAAGCATGAGAGCTACGGAAAAACTATCATATTAATAAGTGTTTATTGGAAGCTGACGACAAACTTTGTGATAAAATACAACGTGCATTTCACAAAAATGGATTATATCAAGCGTATGAACATGATTGAAATGTTCCAAGAACCACCGGAGTATCGGCCTCCCGGCACTGAACAAGAATTAGCTATCAGCGTCGATTATCCAAATCTCAACTCGTTGCAGTATCGAATGACGCGAAAACCGTCACAAAATGTGCTCCATCCATTCCTGGATCATATCGCCTGCAATTGTAATGGGCAAACTATTGTTGTGGGTAACGATTATACTGGGAGACGTTGGGGATCTAGCTTCTATGGATGGGAGAACGTTGAAGATGTGATGGTGTTTCCCAAGGCTATCTTTAAGCGACAGTGTCAGTATTCAATAACAGCGCTTAAATTTACTAAGGATCCAAACTTAGTGAGCTATTTTACAATAAACCAAATGAATGTTTATATAACTTTAGTTCTTCCATAGTTTTTTATAGGAAATGATAAGGGTTCTATTGAACTGTGGTCTATCCGAAACGCTACGCGAGGAGAAGGTTATTCGCTGTATCAAATAGACGCACGCTCGGAACACATCGAGGGTGTGTCGGCATTGGACATTTTTGAGGAAGAAGAAAACAAACTAGTTACCGGATCTAATGATGGCTGCATTAAAGTGTGGAACTATGGAGCCGATCTTCAATCGATTACAACAATGACATTGGCACATACAGATGAAATTACGGGTCTGTCGACGAACCGGGAAGAAGAATCGGTGTTTGTGTCATCTTCTCTCGATCGCTCGTCTTTGGTGTGGGATTTGAGGCAACCAAGACCTGCATCCGCCCTGTTCGAAGGTCACAAGTACGCTTTCACTACGGTTTACTGGAGTACGAAGAAGGAAGCAAATCGAGTGGTTGCATTGGGCGACGCAGCTGGAGGTGTACATTTTGTGGACGTTCGTCAACCCAATGTTTTCCTGAATTCAGTGCAAGCTTTCAACAAGAAGATCCATAAAATCTCTTTCAACGGGTAGATATACAGCATAATTTTCTCATAGTATTAACATTAAGAATATTTTTTGCTTTCAGTACCATGTTTGCTGTACTTGGCGATACAAATAGCGTAAAAATTTATGATGAAATGCTCTCCTTGTTGCAAGAATGCAAGCCAACTTCTAATTACATCCGAGACCTAATATGGGACGGAAGTGGTTCTGACAAACAGGTGGCCGTTTGTATGGTTGGATGGGATTTGTTCTTCAAGCGACTGGAAATGTAGTGTTCGCGATGTTGTTCTACATACGGATATTAAGATAAGGCTGTGGATCTTGTGAATGCGAGAGAATGTTGAAATAATGGAATAAATGAACTGATACTAGCGATCATCGTGAGATACGGGAACAACTTGTTCATCGGGTGTGTTTGAAAGAACTTTTGTCATATATGAATTTAAATATAATCATCTGGTGTGAAATTGAAATTTTGGCGGCTCATTCAAACTCGTTTTTAAAGCAGATTGTATTTAACTCATAGCTCGCCGTTGCTGCGGCAAAAAAACAGTCAAATTTTAGATTTTTTCCCTCCTGTTGCTAGATATAATACACTGATCCTCTTTGTTTAAATATAGCTTAAATCTGCTAGGAAGTAAACTAGAAATGCTTCTGGACCACCAGTAGTGAAAGGGCTAAAATAACACGTTTGTGATTTCTTGGTTTCTTTAAACATATGATTTTCATTAACTTTTTGTTTACAATGAAAATATCCCATGATGGAATCATCCACGATCCATGGCTGTATGATTCTTCAATTTCGGGCTACACAAATTCTTTCCAAGTCGTGCTTTACCGATCATCTCGTTCGTTGAGTTCCTCTTCTTCTAATTCCCATTGAACTCAAAGCGAACGCCATTTTTTCAGGGCTGCTGTACGGGAAACCAGCAACATCTGGATCTTTCTGGTTCGTCTTAGAACTTGAGCTTGAGCTAGGGTAGACTGTACAATTCGTAATTGCTCTCCGTGATTAACCTGGCCAAGCGAAATAGCACCAAGAACACACCGAATGCCGTTTGGTAGTAGCAAATCATTCTCATTGTGCAAGTTTCGGTGAATTGAGTTTTAAATAGTCAACAACGAAGCCGGCCTCTTCCTTACAGTCACCAGAGGAAGGGAAGGAATGTTAGTATGATATTTGCCGCCCGAAGTGGCCGAGTGGTAAGCGTTACATTTCAGACTCACAGGAGACTTCGACAAGGCGATGCACTCTCTTGTCTGCTCTTCAACATGGGGCTGGAAGGTGTTTGTGGAAAGCGGGATTCAACGTGCGGAAACGATTTTCAACAAATTCAGATAGCTTATCTGCTTCGCCGATGACGCATAAGATACATAAGGAGTGTTCATTCCCTGAAGAGAAGGGAGAAATTGCATCGCAAATTTCACCCCCACCATCTTTTTGTCTTTGTCAGTGAAACGGTGCACCATCCGACCAGATCCTCCGCTATCAAGACTATCGAATTTAACTCTCAAAACTATCGAACACATACGACGGTTAAGGACTTGTATACCCGATTGAAACACGAAGCAGAGCTGATTGGGCTTGGGATCAATGCGTCTAAGGGTGGGTTTAGACTAGTGATATATTCATGTGAAGAAATATGATGACATTTATTGTAATCGCATCAACCGTTTACACTAGCATGAACTTCTATAATGAATATATTCATATTTTCGGTGAATTTATTCACCTGAAATAGAACTGCATCCAACTTTAGTGATTTCTCACCAGTGAGAAATTCACAAGCGTTTACATATGCTGAATTTATTCAAGTTATATATACCTCGAATAAGTGTATCATATTTATTCCCACCCGTTTACACTTATTTTCACGTGAATAAATCCATCTATAGCTATAGATCTCCCCAATGTAAACCCGCCATAAGACTGCTAGAAAGAGGGGCTGATCGTCACAGAATCTCTCTTGTACTCGTTGTACTCGACGTATATAACTCCCTAACCGTCGCATGTGTTCTTCCAATTATGTCCACGTCATCGTCGAAGAAGATAAAGTAACTAGACTTGTTCAAAATCGTGCCCCGCAAGTTGGGGTCCGCTCTCCGCATAACACCGGCACTTTTGAAGGATCTACCGCAGTGTAAAAACTGGTCCGTCATCGAGCAACCGGGCATGAATCCGGCCTGATTGTGATTGCACGGTAGTTCCCACAATCCAGCTTGTCACCTTTTTTCATAGATAGTGCAGATTACCCAGATGTGTCCCAGATCCTGACTATCAACCGGTGCATACACCTACAAGTTTTCTCGGACCTCCCTTGAAGAGTTCTGCCGCGAGCTGCTTTGTGGTTTTGTAGCTAATTAATGGGCTCCTTAACTTCACCCATTATCGGGTGTGGTACGTCGACTGCATCAGTCTAGTCCTCCTCAACGAAATCTTGGTCTCCTGTCTGTGCGCTGTTCATGTGCTCATCGTAATGCTGCCTCCACCTTTCGATCACCTCGCGTTCGTTCGTCAAGATGCCTCCTTCCTTGCTGCTGCACATTTCGGCTCGCGGCGAACCCATCCAAGAAGACTGGACTAGTGCGATAGACGGGATATGTTGCAAGAGCGCCGGACAGCTGCCTGGCAAAGATGGTGTTTGCATCGAATCCGGTGGGGACAAGAAAAAGAGGAGCCTAGCGAGCAAGGTGGTTGGACCAGGTGGAGTAAGAATTGGGGATAATTGGTGCCGCGAAGGGTTGGAGAACTGTTGTCATGAACCAGGCTTATTGGCGAAACAATATTGTGAATAAGATCCAATCTCTTCACGGGATGTAGCATCATTGTTAATAAATAAATAACTATTTCTGTTCAGACGTTCCACGTTTCGACAATTACCAAGTGCTGACGAAACTGGAGTTTACTTTGTTTCTATCAATTTTGAACATGTGTTTGCGAAAAAAATATTATTTATGGAATGAATCTTTAAGCTGCGGCGAGGAAGTTGGAGTTTCGCATTGAATTTTTTGGAAAACTATGCAAAACGGAGTATCAACCCCTTCACGTACGATTTAATTTTTAATAGAGGGGACCAAATTCAAACACTTCGATGGGTCACGCACCGAGTAATTTTATTACCCTGCTGAGCGTTTTAGCGTCTTGTGATATGCAAGCGCAATACGAGAGAGACTCGATGTTGTACGTTTTGGCACAATCATTTCACATCAAGTGAGACTCGATGTTGTACGTGAAAGGGTTCAGAAAAATGGACTCTACTGTTTATCAAGTCTCATGATGGTTCAGTGCATTTTTGGCCAGATCTAGCTATCATCAGTCAGATGGGAATTTGCTGTATTCGGGTAGTCAAAAGATTGACTGAAAGTGGCGTGGGCCGCCTCGATACCTTATCCTAGTTAGATGGGGACTTCGTCCTCATTGCATTGACCTCAGAATAAATTTCAAAAAAGGAGAGAAGAAATTTATAATAGAAATGTGAGGCTTTTATACACATGATGTTTTTCGCGCGCCACAACTTTTCTAGTCTACTACACTTTTTCTAAGCAGTGGTTTCTGTTGAGTTGTTTACTGTGGCGATTTATTCCGGTCACGAGTTGCCACTACTCGTCTTGCGTAAAATGTTGGTGGCAATATACATAGCTGCCACTGCTCGTCTAGCGGTAAACACTTGATGGTAAACATGTTTTTTATATTTGAATGTTTGATGTTAGTTAGTTAAAAAACTACTATTAAAACCCATGAGTAGACTCAGTAGGTCCTAAACAGCTCATATGTATTGAAAACTTCAACAAATTGACTCTTGATTTTGCTCTTGCTGCTTGCTTGGAAGTTGTTAACACAAATATGGCTCCAAAATGGACAGTTTTTGTTTTTTCTCGTGCTCAAAAAAATCAGGCATGTTACCACATAAGGCTAGAAGTGATTATTTATTGTGAAAAAGGAGAATCAAAACAAAATTGTTGGTGGCAATATAGTTGCCACTACCCGTAAAAGGGTTAAAGGGACAGTTGGGCAATTTCTTTAAAATAACGATGAATGATTTGTTCTATATTTTTTCATTCCTAAATGATCTCAGCTTCAACAATAATAGCACCGCTAGTAAATACCGACGCATGATGTTTTACCCTTTGATATGAACAGAAGGTCTTTATTTTGCGGGTTCTTCTTCCTAACACGTTCGTCGCTCAAAGCGACTTTTCTGACGGAGCTCAACTTACGGATAAATTATTGAATGAAGATCAAACTTTGTGTCTACAAACATATTTTATATGATCTAGCAATGTTTTATTCAATTTGAAGATGAATTGATACAAATAACACATGCTAAAGTTATATTAGGGGAAGTGGGGGCATAGTGGTCACCCTAAGGTATATGCCCATTTCCAGCGCCCGCATACCGTTTCAATTCCCGTTTCTCGAAGAATATTATAGTTCGACTCATTGTTCCTCAAGATAGCAAACGGCTTTTACTATAAAAATTAAATCTTGGTTTGGTTGGAGCGGCATATTCATCCAGGGTCAAAGCCACGAAAGGATCTATGCAGAATGTGATAAGGTATATCAGCTTTAGTAAACAGAACATTGTAGGTTGTTATTCACCTATGACCACTTTGCCCCCAAACATCAAAATAAATTCTATGCTAATTAATCGCTGAGATTAAACAAAATATCTGTTCACCTCTCCCAGAATATGTGAACAGTCGTCCAAACTGATGATTTGTTCAATATATTAGATTGAATAAACTAAATTTCACGAGAAATTCCTTAGACCATGCACACAGAACTGCGGCCAAATGGCTATCGAGAGAGTATTTTCTGTTTTTATTTGTATTTCGACATGCGACAGCTCTACTGAAGTACAGGGTGACTCAAAAGTCATTAAATTCTTCAAACATAAGGTGACTATCAATACCCCAGCAAACACTAAATCGTATAATTTTGCACGTGCCAAGTCTTACAAGAAATCCGAATAAATCATAATCGCATATAATATCAATCAAAGTATGTATCGTGTATATTTGAAATCGCATAAAATGTAAAAACTCGATTTTATATACCTTTATCAAATTAAGTTGCAATTCGGTATAATAAACATCAATTTTATGATGTACATTGTCGTAAAATATATTTAATCCGCATCATATGCGTATATTACGCTGATGCAGTTTGTGTGTCGTATAAGCCAATAATTTGAATTGATTCAGTACTGTAGTAAATCGTGTTGCATGCTGAAGAAAATCATGGAACGGTAAATCATATTAGATCCTAATAAAGAACATATTACATCATATTGAAATGTCAATGAAATTCTGATGCACTCGAAAGTTTTAACCGCTGTTGAATTAAATTTCAGATAGCCGCGCGAGATAGCCGGTGGATGATAATCCAGACGACCGGAGTCCGAACCCACATCGGAGCAGTTTTCACCAAACATCAATCTGTGCTATTTTAAACATTCATATACCACTCCCAACACAAGTCAATCAAACAATTATTGTTTCTACAAACATAAATACTCATATATAAAAATGGCGATTCGTGAAGTTATAATATACATTTCACGAAAATATTTTGCGCCATTTGTTTTTCTCTATGTCTGTAATAAATCTTATACGAGTATGGCAAAAGTCGTATTTGATGCTTTGACAATTCTCGCGTAACTTTTGAAAAGGTCCAATGTAACATTTTCGCCAACTCGAGAAAAACGTAGTTGAAGACCCGAACATTATTTCGCGAATTGTCTTAAAAGCTATCAATCTTTATCACTGTTTTCACCACTAGCTGTCAAGAATAACTCCGTAAAACCAATAGTAACTATTGTTCCGTGATTTGAGATTAAGGTTGAAGCCTCGGAGCGAAAAATGTTACATTGGACGTTTTGACTGCCCGCGTTTGCACATTGGACATATTACGTTGCACTATAAAAATTTGAAACTAACTAATAAACAACAATCCAAATATCAGCATTTCGTTCTAAAGACTGATTATTATTGTTATCACTCGTTGAATTGCACTGAAATCGATAACAAAACCTGTAAGAAACAAATTCCAAAACGACCGAAGTACGACTGCGAGTTATATTGACTGCTTTGTTACTTCGGGCGTTTCGGCCGTCGGAGGAAAGTGGCGTCCGAGGTAACAGCCGGGTGCTTAAAATTAGAATCTGTACATTGGATATTTTTTGTATCGGCGATAAAAAGATGAAGAAGATAGATACGTGAACGATTGTTTTTGTAATACATTCAATGATTGAAAACTAATAGCCTGCATCCATTAACTCGATTTGTTTACATTTGTTACATAGGACCTTTTCAAAAGTTACGCGAGAATTCATGAATATATTCGTATTAAATCGCAATTCAATTTCAACATAATCGCTATTATAGCCGGTCAAAGTTGCATATTCATCCAAACAAATTCGGTAAGCATTTGCCATGTATGTATATGGCCTCCACTTTTGCATGCATATGCCAGTTAGGCGCATTATATGCCTACCAAATTTTAGGGCATATGATGTTATATATACGCTTGTTATGCGATTTAATGTTTGCTGGGACGGCATCTGTAGTCAATAGTTATACCATCAAACAAGCAGGTGCCCACTTTGCCCCCCATGACCAATTTGCCCCCACTACCCCTATGTGGGTTTCACAAAAATCTGCAGTACAAACCATCCGCACTATAAATCAATAAAAAGTATAATATAAACATTATAATGATGTGATTATAATTTTATTATTTTTCTAAATATCCTATAGTTCCATCAAATTCCTTTTAAAAATCCTATTCAATTTGAACGAGGAAAGTGTCACCCATATCTGGGTGACGGGGCGACGAAAGTGTTGAATGGCACTTACGTTCCTAGAGGAACTACGCCGTCTCAACGTAGTATAACTTGCGTCATTTTTATTAGTACATAGTTGACATTTCTATGCCAAATAACACGCCTTTTTTATCCAATTTATTTATTTAAGGCTCATTAGTATTTTAGCTGTAACAGAGCCGAGTTTTAATCGTGTACATGTCACATGGTTATCATATATCTATGATTAGCACATTACACAGTTGCCATTCGCCAGTACTCCTTCTATACCATTACATATGGTACATTCACACAGTAGCGATTTAGGCGTAAGAGTATTCTTTCTGTTCTTCCATTATCCAGTTGGACCACCGGACAGCGGAGACAGTTGAATGATCATTGTGGAGTTATTTGAAGAACAGCAGCCCGATGTATCTTGCAGAGCAGAGCAGTTGTATGGATGAATCGATCTTATTTCGACCGTGGATCGATCTCCATCGCTGATGATTGTTGCGTGGACGTAGCTATTCTGTAACAACACAAAGATGGTCAATGAGGGTCCTAAGTTTTGAACTCACAATCGATCGCTTATTAAGCGAACGCGCAACCAATGTGGCTACGGAGACCCCCCAAAAAGATGGTCAATGAGGGCCCTGAGTTTTGAACTAACGATCGATCGCTTACCAAGCTAACGCGCAACCAATGTGGCTACGAAGACCCCCTAACACGCCTTGAATGCATTCTGAGTGACAAGCTTAGAATACGCGCGACCACAGTGCAAGTCGGAGGAAATTTGTTTGACGAAAAATCCCCACAACAAGAACGGGAATCGAACCCGAACCCCCGGCATGTTAGGTGTGACGCTAACCACCCGGCCACGGGAGCAGTTTTAGTTTTAATCACAAACTTAGCAACAAAACAATAAATTCAACTGATTGCGTGCGTTTGTACGTTTGATACTTGTTTTGATGATAATAACAGACCGTGCGCTTGATTCCAGAAAGCACGTTACTAGCGCCAAGGGCGAGACTGTTTATTATTGAGATACTCTTCGTAGATAGTACGAAGCTAGCTAATGTGAGTATATGGCAAAAATGGCACCGGCTATTTTCATGCTGTTACAACGAAAACAAGTTTGTGTCATTCTGTTTTCGCCAGACATGTTTATGACTGATAAAATCCTCAATCATTCTCATCGTGAAAGAACTATAATGTACTTTTCTGCATTTTGCAAGGAACGCCAATTTCATTACGGAACACTACATATGAAATTGTTGTAGGACTTTCACGCGTTCGCTTTAATCTGTTCCCATTTATTGGATCAAGGTGATCATTCTGGTGGTATATAACCGGTTCAGATCAGATAGACACTGTTCCGTTCTCTCGAAAATTAATGCAAATTTAACGTGACTAAGCATATTTTTGAGCATAGGCTCAACAGACTGAGCAGTAATTGGTCAATTCAGCCGACTGATCAGTTCATAACATATATGTTGCGTCTGTATTTATTCTGTTATCGTTACGCACATGGGTTCCATGTAAATGTCTAGAGTTAAACTGGACACAGATAAAATTCTCTTGTTCGCTCTTTGAATCTCTAAGTCGCTCAACTTTTAGAATATGTCAGGAATAAACCGAAGCGAAGTGATCGCGGTTGTTTAGAATTAAAGAAAGTACTTCCCCTAACAAATAATAAAAACGGAAGTCGAGCAAACACATAGGCACATTTTACTTTGGTGGACCGACAAGTAATAGATAGTCCGGTCTAGAGACGTCGGTTAATCGCTCGATTAATTCAATTAATCGAATATCTGAAGTTATAATCGATTAATTTTATAGCGAATAATTTGAAATCAAAATATGAATACATCGAATAATATTCACTGTAATCGCGATTAATGAAAGAAGGAATCTTTCTCAAGGTTATTGCATTTTTAGGCTATATAATTTTTTTTATCCAACATCTAACATCACGCGACCAGAATGACAACGTGATACGTGATTATTTCGAGAAATAAATATTCGTTCGATTAATCGAATATTGAAAGAGAATTATTCGAATGAATCGAATATTGAAAAATGTCCCAACGATTAATCGATAATCGTATAAATGAAAAATTTAGACATCACTAGTCCGGTCTGAATTTAGCTTTATGTTATTTGTATGCACTAATACTGAGCGAACGCACGGGCTCGTCTCCACACACTGACTTAAGATATTTTTTAGTTTAGAATAAGTGGCTTAATCAGTTTGTATGCTGATCGCGTCCTTTACATTGAGAGGACATTCATGTGTAGTGGTCTTGTTTCCAAGTAGCTAGAATTGGCGCGCCGCTCTAATCAAGACCGGCGTTCAATTCAGAGTTATAAATGTAAAAAAATATTTATGACACACAAAACGAGGAACAAATACGCACCGTATTACAAAGCTCTATTTGAAACATCATTCACTTCCGTTTAATCAAAATGGGCAAAAACATATCCAATCATTCTTGGAATATTTCAGATTGAATCGCCGTCAACCCGTTCACGCAAACACATAAACTATCTACAGACATCTCATTTTTCTAGCTACTTTCCTCCTAACCGTAAATTCGGTTAGTAACCCGAAAACTGTGCACCCACATTCATACTCGTTAATATTGGTATCCGATATGCTGGTGCTAAAGCATACAGAGTGGCTGCTGGTTGTTTTTCCAGTTCTGCCAGTCAGTTGATATACGAGTTTGGCTGTGATTGGTTCGTTGATCAGCGAAATTCCACTTGTGCACATTCTCGTTCGCCCTCTACTGTTACTTAAAGTGAGTCTGACCAAGCATGCTGCCGAACATGTTGAGAAGCACCTTCCGGACTGCCGCGATCTGTCGTAAAAATCTTGCCCAACCGGTGGCGGCAAAGTTTTCGTCAAGCTCGTTTGGAATCGCTCAGGGACCAACCGGCCCACTGACCTATCTGTCCGAGGATGAGCAGATGATGAAGGAGACTGTTGCCAAGTTGGCACAGGAACAAATCGCTCCACTGGTGAGGAAGATGGATGACGAGCACCAATTCGATCCCAGCGTGATAAAGGCGGTGTTTGATAATGGACTGATGGGTGTTGAGGTTGGTGAGCAGTATGGTGGCAGTGGATGTAATTTCATGACCATGATGCTCGTGGTTGAGGAACTATCCAAGGTCGACCCATCCGTGGCTGCCCTCGTGGATATTCATAATACATTAGTCAACTCGTTGATGATCAAACTGGGAACTGAGGAACAGAAGAAAAAATATCTCCCTAAATTGTGCCAAGAATATAGTGGAAGTTTTGCTCTTTCCGAACCATCGGCCGGTTCCGATGCTTTTTCGCTTAAAACCACCGCCAAGAAGGACGGCAACCACTACATTCTCAATGGAAACAAAATGTGGATTTCCAACTCGGACATGTCAGGAATGTTTCTCATAATGGCCAATGCTAATCCATCGGCTGGATACCGTGGCATCACCACTTTTATCGTTGATCGTGAAATGGAAGGCTTCACCGTGGGAAAGAAAGAGAGCAAACTTGGCATTTGCGCTTCGGGAACCTGTCAGTTACATCTGGATAACGTTCGCGTTCCCGAGGAAAATATTCTGGGTGAATTAGGCAAGGGATACCAGTATGCTGCTGGATTTTTGAATGAAGGTCGTATCGGCATCGGTGCTCAGATGATTGGACTAGCCCAAGGCTGTCTCGACGCAACCATCCCATACCTGTTGGAGCGCAAGCAGTTCGGTGCCGATATCTATTCCTTCCAGAGCATGCAGCACCAGATTGCAACCATTGCGACGGAGATTGAAGCAGCTCGGCTTTTGGTATATAACGCTGCCCGTTTGCAGGAAGCTAAGGTTCCCTTCTTGAAGCAAGCTGCCATGGCAAAGTATTACGCATCAGAAGTGGCGCAACGCGTAACCGTCAAGTGCATCGATTGGATGGGTGGTGTTGGCTTCACCAAGGATTTCCCTCAGGAAAAATTCTATCGCGATTGCAAGATCGGCGCAATCTATGAAGGTACAACTAACATGCAACTGAGCACAATCGCGAAGGTCATGAAGAAGGAGTACCAATCGTAAACGTTTGCAAATTATTTTCGCGAATTGTCTTCCAGAGTGTTATGTAACACGCCGCCGCAATAAACTTCTTGAGTGACATACATAGACCAGCCTCCTGCTGAATACAAATGTGAGCATTCATATACACACACACTCGCGGCATTTACGCGTACGAACAAGATAACACGATTCTGGTTTATTTTTTCAATTATTTTTGTTTTGACCGAACACACATGTATCATTCCAAGATTGTAGCCAACTGTAGGCGGTAAAATGTATGCCATGATAAAATAATGCATTTAAGCTTCTCTCGGATAAGTTGCAAGGTTCTACTGTAGAGATATAATAAATCGACACATGTGCTAAGCGCAATGATGAAGCAAACACATTTATCGTACTGTGATCCGCTTCACAACGGCAGTGATGAAAATATATTATGATTTTATAATAAATGACATGATAATCAAAGGCTGTTTGCGTTTTTTCCTTTATTATGTTTGGAAAAGTTCCCTTCTCTCTTCGATCAATCGTTCGTTAGCTAATACATTGAAGCAGTCAAAGATAATAGGATGTAAAAGTTTTTATTTGAAAATAATACAAATTAGTTCATGTGGAAGAAAACATGATCACTTGCAAAGCATTTTGTTTTATGAAACATTTGATGAAACAACATTTTGTATGGAAATTCAGAGTGTAATATTAGTTTGTCTGTGATATAGTAATTTGTGCGTTTAACCTCATATTAGCGGCAATTTGTTTAGCATAACATTTTTCTTCAAGTAAATATGCAGGTCAACATAAGTTCATGTCAAGACAGTTGTCGTATTAGCTTGACGAGCTGACAACTTTGAATTAATGAGTTCACCTCCCGTTATTCAGTCGGCTATAAATTAAAGTAATTTTTATATTTTCGATGAATATTTGTTGGCATCTCTCAGTGTTCTGGCGGGGCTGTGATTTCATTGTTTTCAACAAATACAAACTCATAAACTATGTTATTATGTCATATTATCTTTGTCAAAAAACCGCTGTCATTTTAGTGGTTTTATGGTTCTATTTAAAAATTATAAACGAAGCTGATGAGCACACAATACTTTGTATTTATTGTGAATTGATGAATATCCTTACAAACCTCACAAGTTCAGCATCGGAACCCTGGTTATTCGAAAGCCATTAAACTAGAATCTACTATAAGTTTTGCTATATTAATTTTAAGGTATTTCCTGATATTGTATACTCACATATTATTGAAATGAAAATGCACTACAAACAAACTTTGAAATTCAACTAAAATTGGTCGGTGTTAAGTCTGACCGGACTATGTCACATTATTATAATTTCGAAAAAAACGAACTTGAAGTTTAATGCTATAAGGGGGTTTTGTTGATCATTCAAAATTGTTTCGATCCATTATTCTTGTTGTCGGCATGATTTTCCAATTCTGATAAATGTGTCGTCTGGTTGCAAAACCGGCCAACTCCTCAAATTTGAGAAATTCATTTTTTCGGTTTTTTAGACCTTAGATACATTGTCCCACTTATTGGCAGTGCCAAAATTGACCAAATCCCTATGGAACACGCGTTTGAAAATCGTGATGTTCTGCCTAACCGGCCAAATCCTCTCGCCAGTGAGTTTCAAAACCCGTAATCTCCGTGTCCGCTAGGGGTGCTGCAGTTCCAGATCAAAAAGGCGCATTTTCAGACGACTACCCAAGTATGGTAAGTAACAAAAAGTATGGCTCAACTTGGATTTTTTATAATGTCATCTCCTTCTATTGTTGAACCGTATGTCCTAACGTAAAAAAAAACTTTTGTAAAATTCGACAGGTGGAAGGAAACGGTAGCATGAACACAACAAGCAATTTGATTGTCCAAAAATGTGAGTTTTCCGATCGCGGTTTCAAGGTTTTCCCCGCTGATTAGACAAACTTTTCGTGTATTGTGCAGTAAAGTTCTGTTCGTCTACAGAAGAGGAACAATTTGATGCAGCGAAACTGCTAGTTTGATAACAATAAATGGAATTAATTGCTTTTTAATTTTTGCATGTTGTGTGGGGTGACATAGACACGTTTATGTAGGGTGAATTGGTCATACAGGTTTGAGGCTTTTCTTTGATCTAATTGATTCCAGATACCGCTGAATTACAAAAAAAAAGGATTGGCAGACAACGTTGGAAGAAGGGAGAGCTTGAAAGAGCAACGCAGGCCATCAAGAACGTATTTTCTTTGACCAAGCATCGAAAGTGTTTGAAAATGCTCGAAAAACAATGAAAAGATCCATGCGGAATTCGAGATGGTCTCTATCCAATTTTTCTGGTCTGGAATCTGGCCAAGACACCTGGTATCGATTCCAAAACACTGTTACTGATTGTAACATTATCTCAAAATACTTTACATAAACATAAGTATGTTTTTTCGATGAAACACACACTGGACCGAATCACCCCACAGACGGTCCAAATCACCCCGCATCAAATTTTAGTGTCCGAAAATCATCTCTTTTGTTTTATGATATATTTGGTAATTTGAAGCGTGATATAATGATTAAACATTATTTATTGAGAGAAAACAAGTGTAGCTCAGTATACAATGTGACATTTTTTATTAAGACCTTATTGGTTTGGAAATATTAGGCGATTTGCTTAGGTGGTCCAAATTCCCCCTTTTCCCCTATATCATATTTCAGAATAATTTCCAACAAAAGATTCAACATTGAGTTCGGTTCACCGAGAACTGACGTGTGCTCCAAATGTGTAAGCTGAAGGAGACGAAGGTGAGAACAAAAACAGCTAAGACTGAAAGAGAAAAGATCCACATCCAAGCATAATAAGAAGGTGGTGGTTCAAGGGGAGGACCAGTTGGACCACCGGACAGCGAAGACAGTTGATTGATCATTGTTGAGTTATTTATAGAACAGTAGCCCGATGTGTCTGGCAGAGCAGAGCAGTTGTATGGATGAATCGATCTTATTTCGACCGTGGATCGATCTCCATCGCTGATGATTGTTGCGTGGACGTAGCTATTCTGTAACAACACAAAGATGGTCAATGAGGGCCCTGAGTTATGAACTCACGATCGATCGCTTACTAAGCAAACGCGCAACCAATGTGGCTACGGAGACCCCCTACGTGATAATATTGCACCTGATTATAAAATGAAGTTGGGAAGTGTTTTTTAAGAGTAAAAAAGGA
The DNA here is from genome assembly GCF_029784135.1 of Toxorhynchites rutilus septentrionalis. Lineage (NCBI taxonomy): Eukaryota > Metazoa > Arthropoda > Insecta > Diptera > Culicidae > Toxorhynchites > Toxorhynchites rutilus. The sequence continues at coordinate 48,372,428 of NC_073746.1, read as the reverse complement.
GCGCATGAAGGAGAACAATACTTATCTCGATCTGGGCCTTATATGTGGCAAAGTATGCGGAAAGCTTATTTGTCTTTTGTTTCGCTCGCTCGTATTAATCTTATATTGCTGTACCATGTATATTATACAAATGCTTACCAGTATTTGTGAGTCATGACATTTTCTGTTATGTTATGTCTATTAAATTAGATCATAAATCGAGATGTAAAAACATGAGCTAAAAATCAATTTTGGGTGTAGGCTACACAAATATAGTATGTAGCTTACAGAATGCTTAATCTAATGCAGCGGTACTCAACTTTTACATTGAATTCTTTTTTTACGCTATTAATGCGTGCGCGTAAAAAACAATATTAAGAAAATCACGTTAAAATGCGTAATTTCGAGAAAATTGCGTAAAAAAGATTGCTCCATTAGGGGAAATGGGGGGAATTTAGGCCCCCTAAGCAAATCGCCTAATATTTCCAAACCAATACGGTCTAAATAAAAAATGTCACATTGTATACTGAGCTACACTTGTTATCTCTCAATCAATAATGTTTAATCATTATATCAAGCTTCAAATAACCAAATATATCATAAAATAAAAGAGATGATTTTTGGGCATTTGATGTGGGGTGCTTTGGTCCAGTGTGTTTCATCGAACAAAAACATACTTATGGTTATATAAAGCATTTTGGGGTAATGTAACAATCAGTAACAGTGTTTTCTGTGGCCAGATTCCAGACCAGAACAATTGCATTGAGACCATTTCGAGTTCTGCATGAATCTTTTCACTGCTGTTCAATCATTTTCAAACACTTTCGATGCTTGGTCAAAGAAAATCCGGACTTAATGGCCTGCGTTACTCTTCCAAACTTTTCCTTCTTCGAATGTTGTCTGCCCATCTCTTCTTTTTTAATTCCGCGACATCTGGAATCAATTAAACCAAAGAAAAGCCTCAAACCTGTAGGACCAATTCACCCCACAGAAACGTGTCCATGTCGCCCCACACAACATGCAAAAATTAAAATGCAATTAATTTCATTTATTGTTATTAAACTTGCAGTTTCGCTGCATCAAATTGTTCCTCTTCTGTAGACGAACAGAACTTTACTGCACAATACACGAAAAGTTTGTTTAATCAGCGGGAAAACCTTAAAACCACGATCGAAAAATTCACATTTTCTGACAATCAAATTGCTTGTTGTGTTCATACTACCGTTTCCCTCCACCTGTTAAATTTTACCATTTTTTTTACGTTAGATACATATGGTTCAACAATAGAAGGAGATGACATTATAAAGAATGCATGTTGAGCCGTACTTTTTGAGGTAAAGGGGTGTCCAAACCACCCCGTATGACCAAATCACCCCGTTTTATCCCACTGGCGCACGCTCGGCACAACCACACACGCTCTCGTAGAATTTCTTTACCAAAAGAAGCGATGGTAGGCTGTGCCAAATCGCGTAAAAAAATCGTGCAAAATATAGTCACGTAAAAAAATCGCGTTAAAAAAATCCAGTGTATTTTTAAAAAAAGAGCACACACACGTAATGGCTATGGTGTAGCGGACCGCAAAAAAATAAAAAATAAAAAAGATTATGGTCCAAGATACGACCGAATGGTTAACGTGTGTCTACGAAATTATGAACGACTAGAAACAAGCATTATAGAAATTCTAGAATGAATCTTATCATCATAAACATTTGTTAGCATTGGCAAGGGACGATGAATGAATGCTTTCACTGAGTGAGGGGCGCGAACTTTTCGCGAAGCAGTAGAATGCCAATTTGAGCAGATTTTCAAATCAATTCTCAGATTTAACATGTGCTGTTTATTTCTCGCTACCTAAAGCGACACTGAAACACTGAATTTACTAAATATCCTAGTAGTTTTTCAGTATCACTTAGAGAAATGACATTTGCAACGTTCACAAGAATACTCAGAACGGCAACAGAAGATTCGAACCGAATGGGGTTCATCATTATTCAAGTCACAGTCTCGCTCCTGCACTCTTTCTCGATGCCGTTTTCAGACTCTAGTTCGATACAAAGAAAGAATGTAAGATACACACCCCTATTTTGTATTTCGATCGATTCGAAATATTTCGAACGACTTGATAAAATTCCATTCTGTATTCCGTTCGGGTTGTTTTGGAATTTCGTTCGATCTGTTTCTCTTCGCACATTATGACTCGAACGAAATAACGGTTTCGAACGAAATGAAAATCCGTCGGAATACAGAATAGGGCTGACAGTGATGGACACAAAAAACCACCCTTATTTTAAATGAAAGTGTTCCAACATTAAAAATTTTCTCAAACCTTTCGGTAGTTCAGTCATTACCACGTAAAAGAAGGTGATTAGTAGACCATTTTGCCACTTCATTTATTTTTTAGAAAAACAAAAAAAAGACTTGTTTCTTTTGTTTTTGTTGGTTTGTTTTGTTTTGGCGGTTTCACACCGCAAACATCAAACAGAAAAGAACATTTTCCTGTTTGTTTTTTTTATTACTAGACCTGCTGTCTGTGATCGATAAACGACCGGCTCCGCCTAATGTTCAAACATACTTATTCTTAGCCCTAGTCGTAAATTCTACCAATGCTGTGCTTCGCGCGTGAGAACAGACGGGCGATAAGTACCCATGCGCAGAACATTTATTTTCTCTTTCTGTTCGTTTTCAGGAACACATCAATTACATCTATGCTGCATGACAACGATTTCGTGCGCTGTTATGGTTTACTACTTGCCTCCGGGATCATAAATCTTTATCCTATTTGTGATTTTCTATTTTTAATAGGATTGAAGTCGAGGCTTTGGAGTGGCCACACTATTTGTTTGATCCGGGTCGATCGGAAAAATGCTGCTGTTTACTTCACAGTATGCTTCAGGTTCTTATCTTGCTGGAAGATGTAGTCCCGTTTCCAGCATAGATTCTTCCAGGTTCTCGCACCAAATATCTCAGCATCCCACCCCAGCACACGAGAAAGAGCCACACATCATGCTGCTTCGAACACCGTGCTTCATAGTCGGTCATAGAGGCTCTCGTCGCTCTTCCGCCACACTCGGAGTCGCCTTTTTCTTGTTAAACAGCTCGAACTTGGACTCGACTGACAAAATATTATTTTGAAAAATCTGGGAATATGTATGAAACCCAAAAGATCTGTAATCTGTAACTACAGATTCTTGGTTTCAAAATATCTGAAAAATCTGTATAAATACAGATTATTCTGTAGATATGGTAACCCTGATGACCAGCTGGACCGCACCACGGATAATCCCATACTTCCCAGCAATGTTTCGTTAAGACTCCTTACACTGGAAGTCACGCACAATCAAATTTCAGACCAGTGTTGAGATTTGCTTTCCACCCATTTTTAGGAAGCTTCCTTAGCGTTAAAAACATGTCACTACGTTCGAAAAGTTGACCAAGCAGCTACGGAAATTCTGTTTGTTTCAGATAGAGATGGGCAAACCGTTCTTGAACTGATCGAAAGAACTAGTTCACCAAAAAGAATGAATGAACTATCGTTCTTTTTTGCTGGGCAACAGTTTTTTTCCCAAAATATATATTTTATTAAGGCACATGTGGCGTTAGCCTGACGTGGCCGGGAGTCCAATATTTTGACAATCTTTGTCTTACAACTATGTTAGTAATATGTAACCGATTACTCGCGGTTGGCTCGAGGTTAGTATTACAAAGATCTCATAATTGGGATGTTGCAGTATCCAGTACTATGTATGTGTGGCCGGTACGGGATACTTCCTATTGGGGTGTAACTGACCATTGATCAGCGACGCCCCCCTAGTCTGTACCTCATATCAATCGTGGTGCGTCTCTCTTGACTCGAGAAATCCAGGGTAGAATGGTCACTGGGCGGTACAATCTTCAGCTCGTGTAGAGTTGCCATGAGCGGTACAACCTTTGGCTCTTGTTGAATGTTCAGTGGTCTGCACAACCTTCGACCTGTGTATCTGTAAAAAGTATGTGTATGTATTGCCGCGACTAAGTAAAAGTTTATCGATTGGATAGGAGGGATATGATACAGGGATACAACGGAGGAAACATCATCAAACGTTGACATCGGCGTTTCTGAGGAACAGGTATAGATGAAGCAGAAAATCAGGATCACGACTACCTAAGATATCCCGGACGGGGATATCCGATTGTCTGCCTAGTGCCCTCAATGCTCTGGAAAGCTGAGAGCGGGCAGCATGGAACAGGATACACGACCAGACAACATGCTCGATGTCGTGGTAGCCATCGTCACAATCACAAAGATTGTTTGCTGCGAGCCCAATGCGATAAAGATGCGCGTTTAGGTTGTAGTGATTGGACATAAGCCGAGATATCACGCGAATGAAATCAATCCCTTGAACCATGCACTCGTCGAGACCTTAAGGATAACCGTGTGTAACCAACGACCGAACTCATCTTCACTCCACATGCGCTGTCAACTTACGAGCGTGTGCTGACGAGGAATGTGGAAAAATTCATTACAAGCAATTTGCCTTTCAAAAAGAGTGCCTTCTGATGCGCCCACCTTAGCTAGCGAGTCCGCTTTCTCATTCCCCGGAATCGAGCAATGAGAGGGAACCCATGCTAAGGTAATCTTGAATAATTTTTCGACCAAAACACTCAAGAGATGTCTTATTCTTGTTAGGAAATAAGATGAGCGTTTATCAACTTTCATTGAGCGGATTGCCTCTATTGAACTGAGACTGTATGAAAAAATAAAATAATGGTCGATGGGCAATGTTTCAATGATCCCTAGTGCGTAGTATATCGCACCCAGTTCAGCGACATACACGGAACAAGGATCTTTGAGTTTGAAAGAGGCACTGGAATTTTCATTAAAGATGCCGAAGCCAGTGGACCCGTTTATGAATGAACCGTCAGTAAAGAACATTCTATCAGATCTAACTTTCCCATATTTTTCCGAAAATATCGACGGAATAACATTGGATTGTAGATGATCTTGGATTCCATGGATTTTTTGTCTCATGGACAGATCAAAATTGACAGAGGAATTGCAAAAGTATGGGAAGCAAACTTGGTTGGAGATGCCTGGTAAAGGGTGCACGTCGTGGGTAAGGTACTCATGGTATAAACACATAAAATTTGACTGAGGAGTCAGTTGAAGTAGATTTTCGAAGTTATCAATCACCAATGGATTCATGTTCTTGCAACAGTTCATATGAACTGTATACCCAGTTCAGAACGAACTGTGTACGGTGAACGATGAACTGATGATACAGTTCAGAACGAACTGACCGCTGACTGAGCTGTGTATACGTTCAGAACGAATTGTGTAGGCAGTTCAGAACGAACTGTGTACGGTGAGTGGTGTATAAGAGGAAAGAAGACGAACGAGTGGTAGATGCTTTTGGTCGGTTTTAAGCCAGAGGAAATTGAAATTTTCGAGTTATTGATTGCATTGAGTTAAGCATTTTATAAGCTGCATACCACACTCATCATATTTGGAAAATCACACATGTAGCAGGAATAACGTATCAATATTGTTTACAATGCTCAATGAAAACCCCTTATAGCACCAAACATCAAGCTCGTTTTTCTCGAAATCATAAAAATGTCACATGGTCCGGTCTGACTTAACCCTTTGCGGTCGTTTTTCTGCTCTCAGCCACCACAGCAGGAAATCATGCTACATACTTTATTCAACGATGTAATAGTTTATATTTTTTTCTAAGCGAATTTTCATGTTTCGTGAACCTTTTCACGAATGTATACGAAGTTTCTATGAATAATAGATAACGGTACTCGGCATAAACAAAATATTATCAGCGTGCAAAGAGGGCAAGAGGGCAAGAGGAGAAAGGGCAAATCAGGCTATGTCGAGAAAGAGGTTAAGCCAAAATAAACTGGTAGTAGCATTATTGGGCGTAAATGTTGAATTAAAAAAAACAAAGAGAAATTCAAATAACTCCTCTGGAAAATGTATTTTAGAAAATAAAAGAATATAAACCAACCGCAACTACTAATAAAACCAAATAGCATAGGGAAATTCTCTAAAATGCAAGCATAACATAGGTTTGTATATTGTTCGGTAGGCATAAGAAGAAAAAACAGTTACTTTTTTCGATAACAACATTTTATTTACTCTCAAAATTGTGATATACAAAATCGCAACAATGGCAACTTAACAAATACTTACGTTACCTTTCTATTATGGCGTTTTTCTCTTTTCATTTAGCGTAACATTATTACTCGGCAGTAATTTGTACTATTTAGTTTTTATTTAAAAAACTTAATCTATTCGACATTTCTCGTTGCTTTTAAATCAATATGATTTTTGAACATTAAAATAGCAAAAAAAAATAATGCACGCATCTTTTATTCATGGTTTTTTTCAGTTTTGGTATCAAATCAATTGATGCACAGTAAAATTGTATATCAAATATATACATCATGCGTTGGCCTCTGAATTGTGAATTATGATCATAGATGTAATATATATGTCGGGATGTGATGGAAGATCAAAAACCTCAAAATAAATTTATTGCGTACACATGCTAGTTTTTAACACAAGTGAAGAATAACCCGCATGCAGTTAAATATTTTCTCTACTGTGCTATCGTAGCAGTGGTCATAAATGCAATCTATTACAATTATCTCTCGTATAACTCGCATGAAACATCGAGTATTAGAGCGAAAAGCTAGCTTGTTAACTATGGAATGTTAACTCTACTGATGACTGGCATGTTTGGAACAAAAATTTCTATAAAATAAGAATATATACCAAACTATAAGTATGTAAATTGTCTTATACCATTAAGTGGTCTCTTTGTCTTGAAGGAGAAATCTAAGGCACTTCGATTCGTTCACATCCGACATTTTTGGCTCCCGATTCATATCGTCACGCATGGAGATTTACGAAATACTTCTACATTTCAAATTTATCACTTTTCTAAATTTTATACAAACCACCTCTTCGTCGTCACCTTCATCTGCCGCTAGTCACTTGCGCGCACGTTTCCTCGGAGGCTCGGCAAAAATTTGCTCGTTACTGTTTTCAACATCCGAACAAGATGCTTTCTTCGTTCCAATCAGTTTCATATTCATGAGTTTTTCGGCCTTTTTTATCGTTTCGGCATCTCGCAGCCACGTACTGCTGAGGATCTTGTCGATGGAGGGTCTGCTGTTCGGGTCAGCCGTTAGCATATCGTAAATCAGTTTCTTAGCCGTTCCCGATACGGATTTCCATACGTGGTGGCGAAACGTGAATTTAGCACGCTTGATTTGTTCCGTTGCTGGAGTTCCATACTCATCAGAGAACGGAAGTGAACCACTGAGCATCGTAAACAGAACGACACCCAAACTCCAGATGTCAACCTTTGGTGTGTAAGAGCCACATCCGCTCTTAATAAGTATCTCCGGAGCCACGTACTGGGGAGTACCGCATAGTGTACGCAAGATTGATCCTTTGTTTACGAACTTACTCAAACCAAAGTCGGATACTTTCAGCAGTGTTTCGGGGCGATCGTCCTCCAGTAGGATGTTGTCAGGCTTCAGGTCCCGATGTGTAATGCCTGAGAATATCGAATATATTAAACACACAGTTGAAGACAGAAGCGTCAGGTGAACTAGCTTTATTGAAAAAAATAGAGTCGGTTATGGAAAAACTGATCCTAGGAAGAAATTGAAGACATTCTCCGGAGACAATGTAAATGTTTATAGATTAGGAATTGATTGATCGCTACACTGAATTACATTATACAATTTCAAACATTGAAATCCAATCGTCACAGGCAACTCAACTGGGCGCAATCACAAAGTGTTTTCTTTTGTTACGAATTTTTTTCTACGATAATGCCTATCGATGTGGCATACCTGCTGCTAACAAACAATTCATGCCAAACTTCAGAGGAACTCGCTAAACCCTTAGATGTACATAAAAAACGATCATAATCAGCCTAAATACTTGGAACACAAGTTTAGGCATGTGGACTGTGCACTTCGTAGTTGGTCTCCGTAATTGGTCTGAACCAGAGAATTTTTGCAAAGAACACTGAATAAAGGAGTAGCAATGTTGATTTGTCCACATGATTCCTATGGCAGCCGCATGGAGTGCTGCAGTTTGTTTATGGTGTCCTTCGCGCGTACTAGAAATAAAGTTTCTCTGCGTTGAGTGATGTTCACATTTAAAATGCCCAAGAAAAGGCAATATTCTAAAGTAGAGATGGGCGAACGCTCACGAACGGCTCATTTGTGCCGGTTTGTCAGAACGAGCGTACGATCCACGGTTTTTTACAAATGAGCTGCGGCTCTTTTCTGTATCACGGCTCACGGTTTTATTTAGCTTGGCCTATTTTTATGTTTGTAAATTTGTGAGCTTGTATGTTTGTTTGTAGCGTTGTCCCACATTAGTAGAAATTCGACCCTCTTCCTGTTGACCGATTGATATGAAGTTTGGAACGCACCCTTATCTCTGTTGCCATTCTAAAACTGCGTAATCCATGATCTTGAAAAATCTACTTAAGGCCGCTACATAATGGCGGACTACAAATTTTCTAAAAATCTTATCAATACGGGGATTGAATTGAAGGTCTTGGCTAGTAGAACTTATTTGAACTTATACTTAGCAAATCCAAAATGGCCGCCACCACAAAATGGAGATACATATATATAATTTTTTTTCGAAACCACATTAATATGAGTATCAAATGTAGAACACAGTTATTTATGAAAAATGGAAATCCAAGCGGCCATTACAAAATGGCAGGCTATATATTTTCTCAAAACCCCATCAATATGGGTATCAAATAAAAGGTCCTGGCTAGTAGAACCACAGTTATTCAAGGAGAATACAAATCCAAAGTGGCCGCCACCTCAAAAAGGCAATATATGATTTGACTAATATAATACAGTACATCATGAAAACATTCCAAATAAAAGTGAAGTAAGAAATAAAAATTATTGAAAAATGTTGAAACCATTCAACATTTTTCAATAATTTTGCTAATGATACAGATAGTGTACCAAAAACTAGAAAACGAAACAAGTAAAAAAAAGCTTTTTAAGTTAAACGGTTTCATTGCGATGAAACATAATAATAACACAGATAATGTACTAAAAGCTGGGGGTCTTCGTAGTCTAATTGGTTGCGTGTCCGCTACTAAGCGATCATGAGCTCATAACTTAGGGCCCCTAAACTGACCATCTTTGTGTGTTATTCTAGCTACTATATCCACGCAACAATCATCATGTGACTGTAATCCCAGTCCCTTACCGCTCACATTTTCGGTCTGCTGCATCGGTCATTGGCACTATTGATAACACAACAACTGGAAGCCTCATATCAACAGTCCAACTGTAAACATTCGAACAATCGATAGAAAAGGAATACTCTTACGGCTGAACGGCTGCTGTGGAATAGATAAAACAAATGTTTATCGATGGATAGGAATACTCTTACGCCTGAAAATAGTGTAATATACAACATAAGTTATCTTAAAATAAAAATGTGTGCGATATCTACTATCTGCTTTTTGCCTAATTATTTTTCAGCTTTCAGTACCTTATCTGTATCATTATAATATTTATTCACAATGGAACCGTTTATTAACTTAAGTTTTTTTTTACTTATTGTTTTAATAATATGTTTACTAGTTCATTTATTACAGAGGAAATTCATTTATTACAACGTCTTTGTTAACCAGCTAACGACCAGCTGTTCGGAGAATCTAACGGCAACTTTGATAATTTTTCATGTCTTTGGGATATATATTTCAAAACTGTTTGAGATATAAAACGAGGAGAAAACTGTGTCGTTATCGAAAACTGCTGTGCTCTCTCGACTTATGTACGACATGTTCAACATTAGGGGTAGTGGGGGCAAATTGGTCATGCGAGGAAAGTGTTCACCTGCTTGTTTGCAGGTGAACCTCCCATTATGCGGAACGTTATGAATTTCTTACTACGTTCTTGTATACATGAGAAAATTTCAATTGAGACTTTAGGTGCTTATTTTATACATGTACCTACTATATCGAATATGGTTTGAACAATTTTGGACGAAAAAACGCATAAATCTATCCCATTTAACTTAATATTTGCGAGTGACAAGTGACAATTTTACTACTTTTTTTCTAATGATGAAAAATGTACTATTTTGAATTTTTATAGTAGAAGCCGTTTGCTATCTTGAACAACAATCAGTTGAACTATAATATTCTTCGAAAAACGGGAATTGAAAATACAATGTATTCCGGGTATGTGGACGCTGGAAATGGGCATATTCCTTAGGGTGACCACTATGCCCCCACTTCCCCTATATGGAACAAGAGAAATCTGTTTTAGTGATTATAAAAAAGGTCTGTAATAAATTAATTTCGGAGGTGGTAAAGCGTGGTAAAGTTGTGGTAAAGATCAGACGAATTAGTAGCCCTATCAATACTGCTAGATCCTCGCTTCAAGCATCAAGGTTTTGGGGATAACAGAAACTATAACAATACACACCAGTCGTTGATAAGAACGCTAAAAATGACATCCATAGAATACACACCTGCGAAACCACCACAAATCTTTCGTGATGAAGCGCGGTTATCCGTATGGGAGGAGTTTTCAACTATATTCAAGCCTCACATGATCCAGGGGCTGCTGCAATAGCTAAGGTAGATGAATATTCAGCGGAGTCACATTTGCTGAGAATAAGCGATCCTTTGCTTTGGAGAAAAGGAAGGAAATCTATCTATCCGCGGCTCTACGAAATTGTTTTGAAAATATGTAAAAAGGCTGTCAAAAAAGTCCTGCGGTATTTCCGCGAGGTGTCGTTGTAAGCGTGTAGTTCTAGTTGTATTCATTGTATCGAATCATACTATAGCTTGTTGGAAAGGTATTTTTGCGCGCTATAATATAGTCCTTGACAGTGTTTTGTTTGGTTAAGTCGTTCGTGAGTTATAGTGTCGCAAATATGGAGCAAAATAAAGAGAAAATCCGACATATTTTACAGTACTACTATGACAAAGGCAAAAATGCATCTCAAGCTGCCAATAAAATTTGTGCAGTTTATGGATCCGATACAGTTTCCATTTCCACCGCACAATGATGGTTTCAACGTTTTCGTTCTGGTGTAGAGGTCGTCGAAGATGCGCCACGCTCCGGAAGGCCTGTCGTCGAAAATTGCGACAAAATCGCTGAATTAGCCGAGAAAGACCGGCATAGTAGCAGTCGTAGCATCGGCCAAGAGCTGAGGATAAGTCATCAAACCGTTATTAACCATTTGAAGAAGCTTGGATTCACAAAGAAGCTCGATGTATAAGTGCCACACACGTTGACGCAAAAAAACATCTTTGACCGTATCGACGCATGTGAATCGCTGCTGAATCGCAACAAAATCGACCCGTTTCTGAAGCGGATGGTGACTGGCGATGAAAAGTGGGTCACTTACGACAACGTGAAGCGCAAACGGTTGTGGTCCAAGCCCGCTGAAGCGGCTCAGACGGTGGCCAAGCCCTCATTAACGGCCAGGAAGGTTCTGCTGTGTGTTTGGTGGGATTGTTAAGGAATAATCTATTATGAGCTGCTTCCCTATGGCCAAACGCTCAATTCGGACCTGTACTGCCAACAACTGGACCGCTTGAAGGTAGCACTCATGAAGAAGAGACCATCTTTGATAAACAGAGGCCGCATTGTCTTTCATCAGAACAACGCCAGGCCACACACTTCTTTGGTGACGCGCCAGAAGCTCCGGGAGCTCGGATGGGAGGTTCTTTTGCATCCGCCGTATAGTCCGGACCTTGCACCAAGTGACTACCACCTGTTTTTGTCCATGGCGAACGAGCTAGGTAGTCAGAAGTTAGCCACAAAAGAGGCCTGTGAAAATTGGCTATCCGAGTTTTTTGTCGATAAGGAAGCGAGCTTCTATAACAGGGGTATTATGAAGTTGGCATCTCGTTGGGAACAAGTCATCGAACAAAACGGCGCATATTTGACTTAAAACAGATGATTGTAACTAATTTTATGAACAAATGAAAATTCAAAAAAAAAAATACCGCAGGACTTTTTTGACAGCCTAATACAATGTATTCCGGCGACTTCAGTACCATGTGAACGATTTTTTCGAAAGCAGGACGTAGTGAAAGTGCAGTGAAAGACGTAGTAGAGTTTCGTCAAATAACATTGAAAAGATAATGTCTGTTAACTAAAATATGTAGGGTAGATAGGGGCAATATGGCCAGGCCGGGCGAAATGGGCCACCCTTCGTTTGGGCTTGTTAATGAACCAATGACATTTATTTTCGAACAATTGTGTTAGAATTATTAAGTATTAAGTATATGTGTTAGTATTGAGTATTAAGTATCTCCGTGAAAATCGTATCCAAATTCAATTATTTTATGAAGATATTGAAAGAAATTCCACACTGATTCGTGAGTTTCGTGAGTGATTATCACGAAAACCATGTGAGAAAAACAATCAACAAAATAAGCTCTGTACGCTTCATACTGAAATTTATGACTCTGTTCTTCATATCAATTCGTACTGGTGTTATTTCTGAACATTTCCACTGATTTGCCGATTCATGTAAAAGATCAGTTAATTTTCATTGAGCGTAAATGTACGGGGTGGAATGGGCATACCTGTTTGGTGCAGTATGATTCATTTGTAAACACATTTGGAAATAGCTAGATGTGGAATCATGGTGCGGAATCATACCAGAACATCCGATCTGGTCACAGACCAGCTTGAACGCGGCAACCTTAGTGCATTGTGTCCAGCAAGAAACACTTAAATGTTATTTACTTTGTACAGATTTTTTGCAGCTCCAGCAGCTCGGATCATTTAGCAATGTTTTAACGATGAAGGAAGAGAAAGAGCTTGTAAAATATATTCTCTCTAGGGAACAACGGTTCTACGGTATTACGACGAAAGAAATCCGGAAGCTGGCGTGGTCGAAAGATATAGTATATCTCACCCTTTCAATAGCCAAAAGCAATTAGCCGGAATAGATTAGTTGGCTGGTTTTGGAAAGCGCCACCCACAACTCTCACTTCGGACACCAGAAGCCACTCCCGCCACCAGGACACGAGTATTTAATCGCGTTGCAGTCGGAAAATTCTACGATTTACTGAAAGACGTACAGCAGAAATACAACATTCCACCAGTAAGGCAATTCAACGTCGATGAGATTTCAGTGATTCCAGTAACTATTTTTTATCAATAGGAAGGAAGTGAACTAAACATTATTATCTTCATTTAACAGGTGCCAAAAATTTCAAAATCCTAGCCAGTGTTTGCCAAATGATCCACTCATTGAAAAAATCGCTTTCGTTCGTTGAAATATGATCTTTCAGGAAACATTTCCCCCAGCGGTATTCTATTGTTGTTATGTGCTGCAAATCACGACACAAAAGAGAACGAGACAACTCTGCATCGGCTCGCACTTCATTGCACACCAGCATGCAAGCAAAGCTATCATATACGCTTTCGGTGCAGAAAGCTTATTTTCAACATATGCATACCGACCTCTCCATGCATCATGAAACAGCAGGATCGTACGGACAACGCAAAGCGAAAGATTCATATTCAGCTAATGTAGCAGATCCTGATTTTTAAGTCTCAGAGAGTGCAAACTATATGATTATTTAGCTCGATAGAGGCTAAGGGAAGGGTAGTCAGATTATATTTTCCATTTTTAACGCCTCTATCCCTTGAAATGTGTATATTCATATAGATCGCATAGTTTTACTAGCAACACCGCTCTCTTTCCCCATTTGTTGCTCTCCGCAAATGGTGACCGAATGATGACGTAATTTTTCTTGTATCATTTATTGCTTTGCACTTGCCTGTGCAGTGGGTTTCGCTATAGTAGAGCGGGACGATATATGCGGTTCAAACTTGTATGCAGGCTTCGAAAATGGTATGCGATGTTTGATACAGACGGATATGCAATCAACAGTCTTCGTTCCTCTCTCAGTTTAATCACTAAATATTACACAAGTGATTACTGACATTCATACAAGTATCTGAATGATCCTCTCATATTTGGTTATATGTTCGTGAGAGTTTACTTGCATGACACATTGTGTATCATTCGATTTTGATCAAACACTGATCCTAGCAATGCGGGGAAATGAGCACTATAACTTCAGCTGAGCGCTGGGTGCTGAGCACGGAATTATGATTATAGAATCTTCCACAGGACACCCTATGTTGCTACTGTGGGGCACAATTCAGTTCCTCGACGGACGGCGATGATGGAACCAATGTTATCGATGCCATTCGTTGGTACATAACTGCATAGATATTCTCTGTTCCTGCTTTGAGTAAAGTAAAATTGAAGTCCAATCACAACTGAATGAAATCCAAACGTATATTTATACGATATAGTTGAAAATTAGAATAAACATTTGTTTTATAAACTTGTTACGTTATTTCCTAGCGAAAACATGCCGCAAAGATTGAATCAACTTATATGGTCATATTGCCCCGCATGGTGGCCCACTTCCCCTATAGTGCTCTCGATCGACGGAAATGGAACACATTTTTAAAAATGTAAATTTTCCACATAAATCATTTTTAAAGCACATATTTTATACAATGTACATCGATCAATAGGGTTTCAAATCGTGAAGTTTTAACATGTAGCATAATTAATGAATGTTTCTACATGATTCAAAACGTTTCGTTCTTAGGGGAACAATATTATTCAGGGCCTTTTTCAATGAACTGGAAGCCACCATCTTCTTTTCCAAAATGGCATCGGAAGCCCTTTCATTCAATACCCATATCGTAGGGGTTTTATATTATTGCTGGTCATTTAGAGCCAGTATCATTAGGCCGAAAATCAAAACAAGATTATAGTCCTTTTCTTGTCGGCTGTTTTCACCTATTGTCCATATAATTAGACGTTATGCCATTTTCAGTCAATCGAGAAAACAGTCAAAGTTATACTGTACATTTCATTGACGAAGTCGCCAAAAACAAGAATTTTGTGTGATGAATGGCCATCTTTTACCCTTAATCGATTTCACTCTCAACTGGTTGACGTTGAATTTTATGCTCTGATTTTCACTAACATGCAATGATCTTCAATAGGGGGTCTCCGTAGCCACATTGGTTGCGCGTTCGCTTAGTAAACGATCGATCGTGAGTTCATAACTCAGGGCCCTCATTGACCATATTTGTGTTGTTACAGAATAGCTACGTCCACGCAACAATCATCAGCGATGGAGATCGATCCACGGTCGAAATAAGATCGATTCATCCATACAACTGCTCTGCTCTGCCAGACACATCGGGCTACTGTTCTATAAATAACTCAACAATGATCAATCAACTGTCTCCGCTGTCCGGTGGTCCAACTGGATAATGGAAGAACAGAAAGAATAACTCTTACGCCTAAATGGCTACTGTGTGAATGTACCATATGTAATGGTATAGAAGGAATACTGTCGAATGGCAACTGTGTAATGTGCTAATTATAGATATGATAACCATGTGACATGTACACGATTAAAATTCGGCTCTGTTACAGCTAAAATGCTAATGAGCCTTAAACAAATAAATGGGATAAAAAAAAATGATCTTCAATTTCGACGTTGCGAATATCATGACGAAAATGAAGAAGTAAATGAAAAATAAACTTCATGGGAAGCTGATGTTGGTGTTCATTCCACTGGTGTTCATTGATAGTGTTGTTTCATATTTATCGACTCTCGCTTGAGTAGTAGGCTATCAATACAAGGTAGGTTGAAATTCGCCGTATTTGAATGTCGTGAACATGAATATTTTCGGCACTGCTTCCATTCTCTACATATCCGAATAAACCGCTTCTTGAAAAGAGCCGTCGAGTGTAAAACAGGCCAAATCATGATCATGATTTCTCTTCGAAGAAAATCGTTAAAAACATACAAATTTGAATAATTTTATGGTATTATTAGCAACTAGAGTCTTGAGGCCTTCCGACATTTCATGAAGAAAAATCGATTTTCATTTACTAGTTACTGCATGAACACACCCAAAAACGGACAAACCAACTTCATTTACCCTATAATAGTTGAAAACACTAAGTCGCGGACATCATAACTAATGCCGATGCTGTTTTAGTTTTATATCTGAATAAATCCACCACTATATCATGTCTGTCAAACCACTTTTTTTTTGCAGCAAAGGCGAAAAAAAACCATAATTAATTTAGTAAAAGACAATCTGCTGAAATTGCAAACTGATTTTCTCAAGTGCTGTTTGCATAAATAGTTAGTAATAGTTATACATATGGTATAACTTAATCGAAAGTTTTTTAGGCCAAATATCTTCATATAATTAGGAATATCCACAAAGAAAAAACAATCATTCGAATGTGATACAATTAGGCCGTATCTCTTAACGGTCATCGAAAGATATTTTACCTGCTCCAAATCCCTCACTGTTGTATCCAACAGCATAATGGAATAGAATGGAATAAAAAAAGAAACGAAACAGGCTCGTGGAATAGTACACAAATCAAATCAATTTATCGCTACCTGAGACTCAACAGATCTGTATTAGTTTGATTTATATCTCGTTTGCTTCCTAGTTGTTTTCCGCAAAATCTCGCCATTCTTCTTAAAGCCATAATTCAACAAATAGGAACATACCTTTGGTGTGCAAATATTTGACTGCGTGGCACATCTGGAGGAAGAAAAGCTTCGAAGCTTCTTCCGATAAATACTTGTGGTTGATGATGCGTGATAGCAGATCGCCACCCTTCATGAACTCAAGAATCATGAAAACCGATTCCGGTTTGTTGACAATGTCGTGCATTTTGATAACACAAGGCTGTGGAAGAAACGAAACACATATCAAAATAAATACGTACCGACGTTAGCAAGGCAAACTCACGTGGTCCAGACTTTTCATAATGTTAACTTCATTCATCACCCGTTTTGGATCACTCAACAGATTTTTCTTACTCCACTCGGCCAGCTGATTTTTCGCTACGGCCTTCATTGCGTACGCTTTGCATGTTTTAGCATCATAAACCAGGTGCACTTCTCCGTAGGCACCCTTTCCAAGTTTTTTACTCACGTAGTATGTTTCATGTATTTCCGTCGGAAGCGTTCCGGCTTCATTTGGAGTAAGATCTTTGTATACAAGAGACTTGTATTGTGGATGGGAAAGTGCGATCACATCGTCGTTTTTCAATATCATTTTGTTATGCGGTCCAACGAGATTGCCATTGACGAATGTGCCGTTCCTAGACTCGTCCTGTTGAGATTATTGCAATAAACATTAAGTTCTATACGAAATGTAGACAACATAATGCGAATTTGCTATGGTGCAAACTCAATTTCACATAGTGGTTTGAATGTTACATAAGTCAATTACTTACGATAATGTAAACTGGATTTTTCTGATCCTGTAAATCCTTGACAATAAGGAAGTGCACCTTTGAAATGCGACTGACAACCTTAGTTGGTAGGTGATCCTTGTTGAGGCTCAAGTCATTATCATCGTCTCGGCCCACTTTAAAAACATCATTGCAAAGATCTAGAAAAAAAAAACAAAAAAAAACGTAATTATATCCAAACATTGCTATAATCAGCTTTTCAACTACATTTATGAATGAAACTAATGGGAACCGTCACCAGTGAAACTACGATAAAACATTAATACATATTTCTACATCAGAAAAAAATGAGTTGGTTATAACCGCTTTTCATGTACCGTAACTGAAAGACCAGGTTGGTTGAATTAGTGTAATTGCATTTTTAGTACCGAGACTTTTTATCTTCAGGTTCTTCGCATAGAGCCGACCCCAGATAGGCTTCTCTACCGGCTGACTATCGACTTGAGTCCAAACGCCAGACTGTTGCGTTTGGGTTTGTGTATCCGGAACATTGGCCATTTTTCTTTCCCTTCGGCGATTCTTCGAGTAGCAATGTCACGCCAACTATTTTTATACACTTTCCACGGATCACTAGATCGTACAGAACAAAACAGTGTTGCAGCGAACAGCAGTTCTAAATTTAACAACAAAAATAAACGATACTATCGGAACAAAACTAAATCTGCTGAATTGCAACCATCGCTTGACAAATTCAACCGTCGCGAAGAACACAAAACAAAAATAATGGACGATTACACGATTCTATTCCTCGCGTTAGTCAAATCCAGTTTGCACGAAGGATTCGAACAGAAAGAAAACTGCTGAGCAAAACGAAACTGATCTGATATTGTTGCAGTCCTAAATGTGTATGAAAATTCTTCACTCCTTGCTTTTTACTCTTCACTCTTTCTTTTGTTTCAAATCTATGTATGTGTAACGTATTGTTGTGTGTTCCAGAATCGCATGGTCTCATGTCCTGTGAAACGGGCGGTATTTTTTTCATTCAAATACTGGTACCTGACGGTGAGATCGAATTGTACCGACAAATGCACACGCCTGACACTGAGCAAAAAATCAATCTGGAACAACAAACATATATTTAATATTAAATTGAGGGGCTTAGAAGGCAAGGGGTGTAAGTGACTCGATCAATTTCTCTTCGTCAACTTTTTCTTTGATTAATAACTCAACTACAAAAAAGTTCCAATTTTTAGTTTGCTATAGAATACGATAGAGAAGGTTCTGACTTACCTTCGCCATTATCAAATACAGCTGGGAATGAGTTTGCAGCTAAGTTATGACCAAAAGAGAGAGTCGATGTAGAGAAATCGATCAAATCACTTACACCCCTTTCATTCTAAGCCCCTCAAATATGAAAATATATTGATTTTTTTAATGATTCGTTTCATTTCGTTTATACATAGTGTTTTGTGTTTGAACATTGTAAAGAGTGATAGAATATCATGAGAACGCAAATGAGAGGATTCAACAGTCCTGGAACCTTGAATGGAATTTAATTTTTCTAACCACTGCATATTACACTATATGAATATCTCTATAATTTATTTTTTTCACATCAACATGTCATGAAATCAACACTTAAGGTCAAGTGGTTTATCAGTAGACTTAAGTGTGATACACACACAACGTCACCGTTCCGTCAACTATTCTTTTGGACTTATTTTGCCGGGAAAAATCCTTCCATTTCAACTTCTGACAATAATACCAGTCGCGATATCCAAAGACGCATTATCAATGGGAGTCGTGCTTACTATGGTCTCCACGAACAGACTTAGCAATCACGCGAAATGTTCCCTGAAAACGCTCATATTATTGGTTGAGCTTTACGGGCACGAGATGTGGAATCTGTGAGTTCACGAAGTCTTCGAGCGACGTGTGTTAAGAGCCATTCTCGGCGATACGCAGGTGGACGGCATAAGGAGACGAAGGAGAGAACCATGAGCTCACGCAACTCACCAACCCATAAAGTGGTCAAAGCTGAAAGGATACGCTGAACAAAACATGTTGTAAGAATGCCACACTACTAATCTGCAAAAAATGTGGTTCATCAGGAGTTGGTACGAGGCAAGGAGCACAGCGATCAGGATGATTAGACTATGTGAAGCAGGACATGGTGCCTGCCGAATGGGAGAAGGATAGCCACGAACCGAGTTAATCAAATAAATATTGGAATCAGTGCATGCCGTAAAGACGTTAAGCCAAAAACAAATAAAGAAAGTATCATGGTTAACTATTACCAGGAATGTAAATATAATATAAAATGGGAAAAATGTTTAGTTCGAACATGAAACACTTGGTCTTATTTTAATTATTGACCATTGTTAAGAAACCTGATGATGCAAAATTTTCTCTTTGGAAGAAAACCAACCACTAAGCCATTTTCCTTTATTTTCGGCACTTCATTGCTCATTAAATGAGTCTCCAATAGATATTAATCGGATGGAGTCACGCCTGGTGAGTAGGTAGATTGCGAAAATACTTCAGAACCAAACATCTCACCATCTGCATTACCGTGTGATGTATTAAGGTAAAGAAAAAAAGGGTCCTATTATGCAATTCGAGTCGAAGAGTAGAGTATTGGTATCACACTGATACAAAATTTCATACAACGTAAATTTATTGGATTTGATCGAATTGATGCTCTTGCTTGGCGATCGTGTGTTACGAATTGCATATTGCATATTGCAACCAACGTATTAGCGATACAAACGATCTCCGGAACAAACATGTTTGCTATAGTTTTATATTTTTCATCTATTCTCCATCTAAACGATATTATCAGTGTTAGAATATGGCAGTTTTTGCTTCCGATCAGCTGCCAGGATTCATATTCTCAAGCTGGAGAGAATACAATATCGTTGCTTGCGTATAGCCATGGGGTGTTTGCATTCGACACATACGATGAGTCTTGAAGTTTTGGCAGGAGTACCCCCGCTTACTCTTCGGTTCACAGAATTATCCTACAGATTTCTCATCCGTTGCAAGATCATGAATCCATTGGTGATTGATAACTTCGAAAATCTACTCCAACTGACTCCTCAGTCAAGTTTTATGTCTTTATATCATGAGTACCTTATCCACGACGTGCACCCTTCACCAGGCATCTCCAACCAAGTTTGCTTCCCATACTTTTGCAATTCTTCTGTCATTTTTTATCTGTCCATGCGACAAAAAATCCATGGAATCCCAGATCATCTACGCTCCGATTCTATTCCGCCGATATTTTCGGCAGAATATGGGAAAGTTAGATCTGATAAAATGTTCTTTACTGACGGTTTATTCATAAACGGGTCCACTGACTTCGGCATCTTCAATGAAAATTCCAGTGCCTCTTTCAAACTCAAAGATCCTTGTTCCGTGTATGTCGCTGAACTGGGTGCGATATATTACGCATTAGGGATCATTGAAACATTGCCCATCGACCACTATTTTATTTTTTCAGACAGTCTCAGCTCAATAGAGGCAATCCGCTCAATGAAAGTTGATAAACGCTCATCTTATTTCCTAACAAGAATAAGACAACTATTGAGTGTTTTGGTCGAAAAATTATTCAAGATTACCTTAGCATGGGTTTCCTCTCATTGCTCGATTCCGGGGAATGAGAAAGCGGACTCGCTAGCTAAGGTGGGCGCTTTAGAAGGCACACTTTTTGAAAGGCAAATTGCTTATAATGAATTTTTCCACATTCCTCGTCAGTATACGCTCGTAAGTTAGCAGCGCATGTGGAGTGGTGATGAGTTCGGTCGTTGGTTACACACGATTATCCCTAAGGTCTCGACGAGTGCATGGTTCAAGGGATTGAATGTAGGTCGTGATTTCATTCGCGTGATATCTCGGCTTATGTCCAATCACTACAACCTAAACGCGCATCTCTATCGCATTGGGCTCGCAGCAAACAATCTTTGTGATTGTGGCGATGGCTACCACGACATCGAGCATGTTGTCTTATCGTGTATCCGGTTCCATGCTGCTCGCTCTCAGCTCTCTAGAGCACTGAGAGCACAAGGCAGACAATCGGATATCCCCGTCCGGGATATCTTAGGTAGCCGGGATCCTGATCTTCTGCTTCTTCTATACCTGTTCCTCAGAAACGCCGATGTCAACGTTTAATGATGTTTCCTTCGTTGTGTCCCCGTTTCATATCCCTCCTATCCGATCGATAAACTTTTACTTAGTCGCGGCAATACATACACACACTCTTTACAGATGCACGGGCCGAAGGTTGTGCAGTCCACTGATCATTCAACAAGAGCCAAAGGTTGTACCGCTCATGACAACTCTACACGAGCTGATGTTTGCGCCGGCTAGTGACCATGCTATCCTGGATTCCTCGAGTCGAGAAAGACGCACCACGCTAGATATGGGGTACAGAATAGTGGGGCGTTGCTGATTAATGGTCAGCTGCATCCCAATAGGAAGTATCCCGTGTCGGGCACACGTACAGAGCATCGAAGACTGCAACATACCAATTATGAGAACACTTGTAATACTAACCTCGAACCAACCGCGAGTAATCGGTTACATATTACTAACATAGTTGTAAGCAAACATTGTCGAAATATTGAACTCCCGGCCCCGTTAGGCTGACGCCATATGAGCCTTAATAAAATATATAGTTTGGATAAAAAAAAATAAATCTATTCTCCAGTATGAATAGAAGGAAACTGCAAGAGCTTCAAACCAATGTGAAAAGGTTTTGGGGTTGAAATTTCTCGTTTATCTCTAATCAAAACTGACGTAGTTGAAATAACAGCAAACGAAAGGCTCCAGCGGCACGTTTGCTCAAGAATATACACTCTTATTATTGTTTTCGAATGAAGACAAAACATTTGAAAGTATGTCTCACTCGTATTCTTGGATTCGTACGAAAGAGATCTATCCATTCGAACTTTCGAACATCGTTCGTGCGAACAAACTGTCCTATCCTTGTTTTTGTACGAAAGTGTTTTTTAGCCTGTCAGTCAAACGCTACTGCACTGAGAGGAACATTTAGTAAATATGACGAATTTTTTGGTACATGTTACCAATTCTCTAGTCATTTTCTACCCTACCAATCATTGGTACATGTTACGAAAGAAAAATGGTAGGAAAAAATGTCAAACAAACTGCGATTTGTTGGTCCAACATTGGTGCAATATCAGTGAAAATGTTGCTTCTCATTTGTGATGATTACCTATCAGGGATTATGAAAATATTTTTTAATAATTATTTTTAATTCAAAAAATATATTTGATTACATTTAACTCCACGTGCTTAGAATACATTATACTAATAACATATAACTTATTCTATAAACAGTATCAATTATTCTACAATATAAAAATTAGCATTGTGAATAATAATAACAGTACTTAATAACATCAATTATTCTATGAGCAGCGTACAAGGGGAAAATTACTATCGCAGCCTCAACCACATCAATTTCATATGCATTTCCAAAGTCTCGATTACTCGAAAAAGTTTCCGTTCCTCTTCCTGCTGCATCGCTCTGGTTTGCATTATTTAGGGACGGGGATAGCTGAGTGTCGGTAGCACAGCACGTTTCATCCGTATTTTGTTCTCTCGTGTCCCCATGAACAAAGGAAAAACATATGTTAATAACATTAAATATGTATACATGTAATGAAACATAACATCAACAAAATGCTCACCTCCGAATATCTTCGTCTCCAAAAGAGAAATGGCAATTGCGAACTGCGCACTCCACAGATGTTAGGTATGACAAAAAAAACAAGGTTACTAATGGTATGAAGTAACATATACGAATCCTTGGTAAGAACGTTCATTGCGTCTGACACCACTTTTACGCGATTTTGGTAATATTTACAAAAAATATGTATATTTTACAAATGTGTTGGCTACTAAAGATTTGGTAGCTGCTTTTACTAAACTATTTCTCCAGTGTGTTGAGATGCGAATCAGAACAAGCGTAGAAGAAAATTTAATCAATGTTTATGTTTTTGTTATGCATTAAGACGATGTGGTATGAGAAAATACTTCTACTCAAATTAATTTTAAATCTCTTTACACCTTGGTTTTTTTTTACGCGGGGAATACGTACCTCGTCAAAAAAACTGCGTTAATTGGAAAATCCGCGTAAAAAAACCGCGTTGATTCGAAAATCCGCGTTAATTGGAAAATCCGCGTAAAAAAACCATGTCATCTAATGATAGACTTCAAATGGGACTATCCTTACGTAGAACGGAAGTAAAAAGTTGAGTGTTACTCGCTTCCGTTGGTTACTGGTAGCTATAGTTCGGTTTTCCTCACGAATGAGGTCATCTGCTGTTGCTAGAAGATTCCCTTGTGATTTGTACACTCTACTGCCGATGCACGTGCAGTACCACTGTTGGACCGTCCAGAGGACCGTCTACTTACAAGGAAATCCTTTCACGAATCGCTGCCCGTAAAAAAAACCTGGGTGTATTTCAATTATAGTGGAAAAATTCTATAGAAGCAGAAATATTTTCAGCAGAATTTTTTTTTTAATAGTTTCATTTGACTGCCGGAGGAGATGAACGAGTGAACGATGATGGCTTTAATGTTTGATTCGGATTATTTTTTATCCTAAGCCGTTGAATCCATTCCAAGTACCAGGTTTTGTCCGTCTTGACAAGTTGGCTCTACTGCTCAATCTAGTATAGAAAGAATTGAATCATTGAGAATTGAGAATATGAGTCATGAAGATTATTCATATTTCATTTCGTTTCATTTTTGTGATGCGATGCAATGCTGGTCTCAGTAAGTCCTCGCATTATGCCTGCCATGCTGCCATTCTCCTAGTATTGATATCATGTTTCACTGTACAATTGCCCATATTGCCGCAACCTGGAAGACACTCGCTTAATATGTTCGTCGCGCCATTAGCCATATACATGTGGGTGACACTATCATCGTTGCTTTGATGAAATCTTGCATGAAAGTTAAGAAATAATCTTGGATCTGATTATTTCGACATTTTTAAGTTCGAAAAAGTCTCGTGAGAACGGATTCGTACGAAACCAATGATACCTTCTCCTAACGTATCAAAGCGTTCGAACGAAAGCAGATACGACCGCTAACAAGAATAAGGGTGATAGCAATACAGTTTCGGAGTAAATATTAGAATACATTCGTAGTTTTCGCAAATGACTATCAAAGGCATAACATGATGTATTTAAAGTTAGAGGACTTTAATACAATGAACGCATGCACAAACCAAAAAAATATCAGTGTATTTCGTTTTCGGTGTAACAAAATTTAGACCAAGTTTCAGCCAATACAATTAAATAAAAAGGTAGAGCAAAAATACTTTGTCGCCATTTTCGTTTCGCCAAAATAAGTCCAAGAGAATAATTGACGGTACGGTGACGTCACAGATTTTGTTTATGTATGTAAAAATGATTAGACGAAATGAACGAACTAGTTTTTTCTTGCGTTCAGAATCATAAGGACCCAACTGACTTTTTAGCAGAAACTGAATTTTCAGTATTATTGAGGTGTTCTTCAGTATTATTGAGGTATTCTAAACATAATTTCAATTCAATTTTACTTCTCGACACATGTTAACTCTAAAATTATATTTGAACTTTTACTTTCATTAAACAACTAAAAATACAAATTACACAAACTACAGCATTTATTTCTTTCAAGTACATTCAAAAGGAAAAAAAACAAGATCAATGCATAAGGCTTAAATTAACAATTCGGTAGCGCTTTGTTTTTCTCATTTTCCAAGGTTTTTCCGTATTCAATTTCTTTTTAGAAAGAAAAAACGATTCAAATCGTGCCGGTTATGTATAACTATTGAAACCGACAAGGAATTTTAATATTTCGAATAAACAATTAAAATTCAATTTTGTACCATTTGAGTAACTGACTGGTATGCCTGGTATGCGAACTTCCTATCTTCCTGGCTACTAATACAATCAAAGTTCAACACAACCAAAACCCGTGAATCCTCCCACCTTCTATTCTTCATCTCGATTTGTGAGTACATGCATGTACATGCATCAAACATTCGCTAACTGGGCGAAAAGGGAATATCAGTTATCGACATTCGCGTTCTAACTGGTCCGGCATGTAAAACGTCGAATAAAATCGAGGGGAACTTCAATGAATTGTTTGATTTGCGTTGAAATTGGATAAACAAAAGTTTACAATGGAAGTTTCGCATTGAATGCGACAACAGGTATGAAATATAATTTGAGGAAATTATTTTTCTGTAAATTAATCAATGTTTTTGTCATGCGAAAATAATGTCTATTTTCATAACATTTCAAATCTCATTCGAATGCCCCTCATAGCAAATCCTCCATTTGAATATTATTTACGAAACTGTGCTTTTTAACTGGTCCAAGGACCAGTTAACGTTCGCCTAGTTAAAAAGCAAACCAGTTAAACCAGGACCAGTTAGCGAACGAATACTGTAATAAACAGACCACCAAAATGTTTTTATTTCGTAGGGTAAATGATCTTGGTTTGTCCAATTTAGGGTGTTTTTACGCAACTAGTAAATGAAAATCGATTTTTCTTCATGGAAATAACATATAATCGATACGAGTTTGGGTTTGTTGAAAAGCCCCAAGTCTCTAGTTGCTAATACTACCATAAGGCGTTGAAATTACTCAAATTTTTATGTGTTTTAACGATTTTCCTCAAATAGAAATTATGATCATGGTTTGACCACTTCTGATCATAGTTTGTCCAAAAAATGATCATGGTTTATCCGGTTTTAGAAATCACTATTTTTGAATGAAAAAAATCGAGTTTACTGTCATCATATTGAACCATTCATAATTTAGGCTTTCTTCAGAATATTGCCTTTTATTGGGCATTTTAAAAGTGTTCACCTCAACACATTCAACATAGAGAAACTTTATTTCTGCTATATGCGAAGGACACAAAACACAAACTGCAGCACGCCAAGCGGTTAGAATCATGTGGACAAAACAACATTAATTATTTTGACAACTCATGATTAGAATTGAGGTCATCAAAATGCGTTAATTTAATGGTTTAGATCTGAAAATCTGATACAAATGATGTGCAAGCATGATGTTTACAATATTTGTGGGTATTATAATCAATAAAAGATCTGAATACGTGCCAAATAATCATCTGGTGATTGATTAAAAGTTAGCTCAATTGAGGGGCGCATTGACATCAATAGAAAGTTTATTTTATCATCCTTTAAAACATGTGAATCCGTAAAAATATACTATAAAACTACTGTAAATCATGGAAAAGACTATTTCATTTATATGTTTTGAAACATTTGAATACCTGATTTGACAAAGGTGTGCTGAATTAGAGCATTCAAAATAGTGGACAAACCATGATCGTATTTTCGACTAGACAAACCAAAATCATTTACCTTAGAAATTGGACAAAGATCAAAAGCCTATGGAGACTGGAGTGTTGTTCAATATTTTTCGTTACAGACACAACCAAAGATCAAAGATTTCCAAACCTACAGACGGTATTGGCACAGCCCTGCGCAGAATGGTGGGTAGCTGTAATCTGACAGTTCGGAAAATTACATATTGCTGTTGTCCACTCTTTCACTTTTTTCTCGGTGTGTAATTAGGGAAATTCTCGCGTATAAATTCCATATTTTTCATCTGATACGTTATCCAAATCAGGCGCTGGAGAGAAGTAACCGAGAAACGGTGTCCAAATTAATAAGTTAACAGGGTGCAGGTAGTGAGGGAGTGCATTGTGTGTACTCAGTATGACCAGTAAAGCACAGGATATCGTCGAAAATTGGGAGGAAATTGATGAAGAACGGGTAGGTTGAACAGACGTATTAAAGTCATTATTGGATTCTTTCGAATATACTCAAAGTAAAGAAAATATTCAAGTCGATGGTAAAACGCGCTAAATGTTCTTGGGCGTGTAACTATTTTTTGCTTTCCGACCTGATTTAGATATTGTGATAACCCTTTCGAAACCATTGTTTAGAAACATACATTTCACCACGAAGCTACGTAAAGTTATTCCGCGTATTTATAATTTAATATTCCAAAATGATTTCTTCCATCGGAAAAATTCGTTCAGTTAAATTCCAGACTAGAAACACTCGCAAAAGTGAATGATGGATCGCCAGTCAACGGTGTCGGTGCTGGTGGAAATTCCAAGGCTGCCAGCAGCAACAGTCTACCGGTGATGTTAGAGGAAGAACTCCGTCCGCGAATTATTTTACAAAGACCCCAAATGCAAATACTGCGTCGCCCACAAGCAAATGTGCAGGAAGAAAAATCTACTGCCGAGAGTAAACCGAAGACACAAATCAAATCGCTGGATCAACGGAAGCAAGAATATGCCGAAGCACGTCTGCGGATATTAGGTTCAGCACATGACGAAGAAGAACAACAACAGAAACCGTTCGAACCGTGAGGACATATGGATGGATATAACGTTTCAATGCATTTTAATCACGTTCAATTGAATTTCAGGACGAAAAAAACCAATTCGAATACAAATGGAAATGGATTTCGGTTAATCAATAACAACAATAGTGGCGGGCCTGTTCGACCTGATCGGCCACAGGGTTCATATAGGCCACCTCCAGGAAGCTTTCACATGCAGCAACATGCCCAACACACCGGTCCATACTATTCACCACATCCGTCTGCAAGGAATCAGGTACCGCCACCGGAAGCAGCAAATCACCATTACTACCAACAACAAGCGCCTCATCCTAGTACAGGTCCCTATCCTTACCAACATCCACAGCACCATCCCCAGTCTCAGCATTATCATCAGAAGCATGTTTCATCTTACGGGATGGCTCCGCAAACTGCCAGTGGTTACCATCAAGCAGCGGCAGCAATTGCAGTGTACGGCCACGTAGGGGCTAACAATAGCAACAACAATATACTGAGAATGCCTGCTGGACCAGATGGTTCTCACGGGTTCAC
Source organism: Toxorhynchites rutilus septentrionalis (assembly GCF_029784135.1). Lineage (NCBI taxonomy): Eukaryota > Metazoa > Arthropoda > Insecta > Diptera > Culicidae > Toxorhynchites > Toxorhynchites rutilus. The sequence continues at coordinate 48,344,195 of NC_073746.1, read as the reverse complement.
TATACGACGGTAGCTAGTTCATTAGAAAAAAATAGGATCATATTTTTTATTGCTTATTGCACTTGCTGAAAATATACACTATTCAAATTTTGTTGTAAAATATGTAACTTTTCATCTTTGATTCGCCGCAAAAAGAAATTGTAGATTGGTTTAAAGTGATATGGCCATAAAACGGCCAACTTTTACTTGAAACAATTCGGAACAAATCTTTAATTTCGTCGAAGTGCGTACAATTTTTTCAACTACTTTAACAACATAAGAAAGATAGTCTGTGGGTGTAATGAACATTTTAACGATTGTGTAAGAAATGCGCAGATTATGAGAAACAAATTTAAGACTATTATACAATCTGAGTGTACCATAAAAACTGTTCCGGGTCGAAGAAATACTCCATAAGAAAAAAAGGTTGTTTTGAATTGATGTCGAAAATTTCCCTCAACTAGCGTTTGAAATGGAATCAAACTAGAGAAAATAAAATGCTTTCTGAGGGACTGGGGGTTCTGGGGCGAAATACGATGCGTCTGGTGATAGATTCGAATTTTATACTCACGACCAGCTGAACGCATCCATTGAATCGTAGTGCAGGCGGAGCTCAACCTCCGGATCATAATTATGGTCCCTCAGCGTGTGGTCTTTTTTTCTTGCGATTTTCGTGACCTCAACATCCAGCATCCCATATTCCCTCCTGGAGAACACGTTTGGGTTTTAACAGCACGGAAATTCTTTGCGCTAAAACTATCTATCAACTTACGGTGTGTAAAGTTCTTTCTTGAAAATTTATCAGGGGGTGTTAGAAAACTTGATGATTTAGAACAGGGGTTCTCAAATTATTTTGATCAGTAGACCCCTTTTCCAGAATTGAGTGATACCTTAGACCCCTATAGCCAAATTTTTTGAACAAAAATCTATTTCTAGTTTTAGTCTTATTCATACAAAATTCTTATTAATTTAAAGAGTTTGCGATTGGTGAACCTGTTATAAGGCCGTAAAAACTATATTGCCACCCACAGAAAATATTTTATTGCCGCACTTGGAATATTATTTTAATATTTTGCTCAACCGAAGACTTCTAAAAGTATCTGGCAATACTTAATTTTTTTTAGGGTTGCTAAAATTATACGTGTTGTTTTTATGTAAAAAACGCAATTTAAGGGCGCCGGCAAAAAAATCTCTTTAAATTCGTTGAACATGCAACATGTTTATAAGTAGGGGGTCTTCGTAGCCACTTGGTTACGCGTGAATGCGTGGTAATATTACACCTCATTACAAAATTATGTTGGAAAATGTTTTCTAAGAGTAAAAAGGAGTGAGCATAAAGGAGATCTAAGCCCATCTCGGTCTGAGTCGTGTACATATGTGGCAATGTAATGTGTGCTTATTTGCAACGCGTCTCTTGTTTCGCTCGCTCATATCAATCTTATATTGCTGTATCATATATATTATACAAATGCTTACCAGTATTTCAGAGTCATGACATTTTCTGTTATTTTTAGTCTCATTTAATGTAATAAATCGGGATGAGCCAAAAATCAATTTTGGGTGTACAACTGCTCTGCTCGGCAAGAATCATCGGGCTGTTGTGCTATAAATAACACAACAATGATCATATCAACTATCTCCGCTGTCCGGTCTGCTGAACAATGAAACAACAGAAAGAATACCCTTTCGCTTAAATGGCGACTACAGTGTAATTTAACATAATGTAATGGAACAAAAAAAATACTCTTACGTCTGAATGGCTATTACTACTGTGTAATTTACAATTTATAGAACCATAAACATACACATGTACACGATTAAAAAACCCGGCTCTGTTACATTTTAGCTGAGCCTAAATAAATAAACAAAATGGGACAAAAAAAAGTTGATAAGTTATTCACTGTGAGCGTTCTATTTAGGACTGTGTAAGTTCATGCAGTTTCTCCAATTAAAAAAAATTATGTATTTGATGAAAAATTCGTTTTTTTTATTTTTTCTTTGTAAGTTTATAAAAAAATATTTTTCGCAGCTCCAGAGATATTGTTTCAATTTTTGTATAACCAAAGGCACAATAAAATTAGCTTACAAGGCAGCGACAAGTAGTGTTTTTGGAGTTAACGGGCAGTGGCAACTGTATTTCCAGCAATTTTTCCAACTGTTTCAATAGTTTATTTTTTATCAAAGATAATGTGTTCTTCCTCGTGTAAGGATTATGTTCTCTGAAGTTTTAGTTGATTCCTTGCCTAGTTTCCACGGCCTTAAAAAGGGTTAAGCCGGGGATGCCAGGTGTATTGAACAGAAATCTGGATGTTGGAAAATCAATAGTCTGGATTTGTCTGGATTTTTGTCGAAATTTTCTATATATAATTGCGAATTTTATTGAAAATTTTCACGAGAACGTCGTTTGATGTTTGTGGAAGCGGACACGGTTTGCTGACGAGCAATGACAATGGAGTGTCTTTCTCAAAACAGGTAAAGAAGAAGTTTGGATTGAGTTTGTCCACAAGGGCTCTTTTAAGTACCACAATTGCAAATTGGATCAGAATGTTTACTTGAACATCATGAAGGAAAATATGAAGCAAAGTGTCAACAAAATGGGATGGAATCGAGAATATAAGTTTTGCCAAGACAATGACCCAGAGCTCAAGACATTTAAAGTTCGCACATGGTTACATTACAATTACTCAAAAGTTATTGACATTATTCTATAATCTTCCGACATCAATCCCAGGCAAAAACTAAGGAATTTATCTGTGTAGGAAATTTAAAAACAATAAAATTTCTAAAAATAACGATTTTATAAACCACTTGATACAAAAATTGATAAATATTCCTTCCGCATACACCAAAAAACTCGTAGATAAGGTCAAAGACAACTAAAGATAAGTGCAATGAACAAGAGATACCATACTAATGATGGACTTCGGAACGCCTTCGAAATCGAGTAGAGATTTTGTATAATATTAGGAAAGCTTTCTACCACCGAACCCACTCTGCACCGATCATCAGCTTTACTGATGATGGCGAGAGCGGAGGAACTCACTCTAACTTAAACTAGCTACTATGATAAAGAATAGTAGTAGCAGTAGTTTTCTACAGTAAGGCCCGACTCAGATGACTTGGTCTTTCGAACCGGATTTCAAAGAGACTTAGTAAGCGGGAATCTACGTTAAGTGTCGTGAAAAACTCAAAGTGCTTACATATACGGCGTTACCGACATAAGGTTCCAAGAAACGCGACGAGTCCATATACCTGACGGAAGACACATATCAGTGAGCGGAGGTCTGCTGCAATACCCTGGATATCGGACGTGGAAAGTCATTCGCGTCAGGATTTTCGCCGTTCGCCGTATTCAGATAAGTAGCAAGAGGGTCAGGTTTGTCTGAGGTGGCGTTCTGAATGCATGGTCAGGCGTCGGCCATTCTAATCATCTCCATTGTGTTGAACAATACGGCGTTGACAAAGAGTCCACAATTTTATAACAATATCACAATAGGAACAATGCCTTTCAGTTACATCTATTGTGTGAATCAATAAAGCGTCGACAAAGAGTCCGCCATTGTAGAACAAATACAATTGGAACAGGTTCCAAAATAAAATTAAATAAAATTATAGATATCGATATTGTATGTCTATTTCATTTATTGGAAAGGTTATTGATGTCCATTGGTTGAATTATATTATACTCATCATATTTATTTCGATTCGATTGTTGGTTGTTGGTCCTTTGTGCGCATTTTCGTCGATTACAATAAAAATCAATTGTAAGGTTATTCATAATGACGAATAAGGATTTCCGAATGCTCCAGAAAAAGGAGCGACAACTGAGGCATGTGGTGGATACAATAAAGGAGTTTGTGCGAAATTACCATGAAGGTCGAGACAAGCCCCAACTGGAGGCTAGGTTGACCAAATTGGATGAGATCTATGATTCTTTCTGCAGTACTAGGGCAGAAATTGAACTTCTTCTGGAAGACATCGATGGTGATGATGAGTACCAGGAAGTTGATGAAACCGTGGAAGCTCATAATCGACGACGAGATAAGAAAAATGAAACAATCTTCAAGAGTTTCATTAATGAATACTTTTTTCTGAAACAATCCATGCAAGCTTGAAATGATAATTACTACTCCAGCGACAAGTCATCCACACCGCCTGAAGTGAAATACAAGTTCAAGCATAAGTTTGAAAAAAAGGTTATGTTGTACATCGCCATTTCCGACCGGGCCATTTCAAAGCCTTGGTTTAAGCCGAGCGGTCTGGCAATCAACCAACAAATCTATCGAGAAGAGTGCCTCGATAAAATCCTGCTGCCTCGATAAAATCGAACAGCAGACCACGGCCCATACTCAAACATTCACTGACATTTTTTTGAAGAAAATACATTATATTATTAATAAAAAATACTGAAATCGATGAAAAAAAAATTGTTTTATATGTGATTGAAAAAATTCTCATTTTTTATTTAACACCCGTTAGTTCATCTACAGTTCTTGTATTAACGCCTGCTCAACAGTTTTCAGCTCCGGCAGTGCGAGTCAAGCTGCCAGAGTTGAAACTTCCAACATTCAGTGGAAATTTGCGAGATTGGTTATCATTCAGGGATACTTTCCGTATCATTCATTGACAATAGCCAACTTTCTGACATTGATAAATTTACGTATTTACGTACGTCGTTAACAGCGGAGGCATTCCAGGAAATCGGATCGATCGAATTAACCGCGGCAAATTTTTCGATAGCGTGGGATTCGTTGGAATCTCGTTATGAAAACAAAAAATTACTGGTGAAATCCACCTTGGACGCCTTGTTTGCTATCAACCCCATCAAAAAGGAAGGTTTCGAAAATTTGAACTATGTGGTCAATGAATTCGACAAACATTTGCAAATGTTGGATAAACTTGGAGAATCCACTACGAATTGGGGTACGATTTTAGGCCGCATGTTAACGAGCAAGACTCATCAACATTGCGAATGTGGGAAACAGAGCATCGATCTCGAGATGTTCCTGATTTCAAGAAGTTGCTAGAGTTTCTAAAAAACCATTGCATCGTCCTTCAGTCTCTTGGTTCGAGATATATACAATCATCAGAAACCAAAAAACCGCTACGCAACATTACCAGCCACGCTGGTGTTCAGACAGCTTGTCCATTCTGTGGAGACACACAACATCGGACATTCCAATGCAAGAAGTTTACGACTATGAAGGTGGAAGAGAGGAGAAATGTCGTAAAGGCGAATCAATTATGCTTCAATTGTCTTTCCAGAGGACACATGTCCAGAGAATGTTCACGAGGTTCCTGTCGCATCTGCGGACAGTTGCACTTAGCAACACATCAAAGCCCACGAGCTCAACCAGCACTACCGATGAGACGACTTCAGATGAATCCACGTAACCAGCAACCGTTTCATACATTACCGAATGTGCAAAGTCATAATCAACCACAGAACACCAACACTTTTCAACATTCAACCAATCGATCCACCAGCAATTCCTTACCCATTGTTTTTCAAAGCACGCACGGACAGACGCCACCTCCCAGAGACACTCCTGTAAGTCATAACATTGCCCTCTTTGCTAACGAAACCAAGTCATTACGATCGGTTCTACTTGCAACCGCAGTCGTGGTGCTTGAAGACCAATTTGGAAATAATACACACGCTAGAGCATTGCTCGATAGCGGCTCTCAGATGTGTTTTATGTCTGAGAACTCAACACAAAAGCTCAAATTCAAGCGCTCTCGGGAACTCATTATCGTGAGTGGGATTGGACAGTCTACAAAATCATGCAAACAGTCTGTCATCGTACTTGTAAAATCTAGAATTTCGAATTTCTCAATGCAAGAAATGTTTTATGTTCTTCCACAAGTCACGGTGGATCTGCCAGCATCAAAGATTCGCACCGACAACTTGAATATACCTCAAGAAATAGACCTTGCCGATCCACATTTTAATGAACCTGGCGCCATTGATGTAATACTTGGGGCCGGTTTATTTTTCGATCTGCTGAAGGACGAACAAATGAAATTGAAGGGAAGCAATCTCACTATCCGGAAGACTGAATTTGGCTGGATAGTCTGTGGACGGACACCAGAAGAACATATTCATTCTAGATCAGTTATCGCAAACCATACCATCGAACGAATTGATGAAATATTAACACGCTTTTGGGAGCTGGAATCGTGTCGCTCGAAAAGCACACACTCCATCGAAGAATCGATATGCGAAGCTCCATTTGATCGAACTACTGTTCGTGACTCTAGTGGAAGATTTATAGTCACATTACCGAAAAAAAACTTTAACATTAAGCAGCTTGGAGATTCAAACTCCATTGCGCTGAAGCGTGTCCTAGCACTCGAGAAACGGCTTTCAGCCAATGCAGAGATCAAAACCGTGTATATTAACTTCATCGAGGAGTATCATCGTCTTGGACATATAAGAGAGGTAGTTACAGATGATTAAACTTCTCAGTAGTACTTTATTTCCCATCATTGTATTATTAAACCTGAAAGCACCACAACGAAATTACGCGTTGTATTTGACGCTTCGTGTCCGAGTTCTACCGGAGTATCTCTCAATGATGCTTTAATGGTCGGACCCACTGTACAAGATGATTTGATTTCGCTCATTCTTCGGTTCAGGTTTCATCGGTATGCTTTGATCGCGGACATTGAAAAAATGTATCGCATGGTTGAAGTTCAACAACATGATAGACGATTGCAACGTATATTTTGGAGGAATCATCCGAACGAACCATTTCGCGTGTTCGAATTGTGCACCGTGACATATGGTACAGCATCCGCCCCGTACCTGGCAACGAAATGTCTGAAGCGGCTCGCGGAACTCGATGGCGCGAAGTTTCCGGATGCCGCAGTTGTTCTCGCGAGTGATTTTTATGTAGACGATTTGATGTCTGGTGTCGACACCACGGAAGTTGGTATTAAATTATACCACGAGCTAACACGACTTTTGAAAAATGTTGACTTTACATTACGAAAGTGGAGTTCGAATAACTCAACAATACTCGATCATATTCCTCACGATATGAGAGACGATCGGTCATCCGTCGACTTAGAAAGTGCTGGTACCGTTATCAAAACACTGGGATTAGTCTGGGAGCCCAGATTGGACTGCTTTAAATTCAAGGTTCCCTTGTGGAATCGTACCGAAGTTTGCAAAAGGACTGTCCTCTCTGATTTTGCTCGAATTTTCGATCTAATTGGATTAATTAGTCCAATAATAATCGCAGCCAAAATCTTCGTCCAAGACCTTTGGAAGCAGAAGCTTTCTTGGGACGATCCACTTAGTAGCGACCAACAATCTCAGTGGCAAAAATATCGCCATAGTTTAATCGGGTTAGAAAATTCCCCGATGGTTAGCATTTTCCAAAACCGTGTCTGTCCGTTGAACTCCACGGATTTTGTGATGCATCTATCAAGGCATATGGAGCCTGCATCTACGTTCGATGTACTCACATCGACGGACAAAGCACTTCGAACCTGCTAGCTGCGAAGTCAAAAGTTGCACCGCTTGATGACCAGAAAAGAAAGAAGAGATCACAGACGATTCCACGACTAGAACTCTCCTCGGCATTACATCTTGCTCATCTGTACGAGATAGTGTCGAAGAGCATCCGGATATCTGCCAGACCTTTTTTTGGACAGATTCAATGATTGTTCGCTATTGGTTGTCATCGATCCCATCGAGATGGCAAGCATTCGTAGCGAATAGGGTATCCGAAATCCGACATCTGACCAAGCATGGAGGATGGAGTCATGTTCCGACTACAGAAAACCCCGCAGACTTGGTGTCGCGTGGTATCGCAGCAGCGCAACTGATCGATAACCAACTATGGTGGCATGGCCCATCATGGATACGAAAGCAGAGGAATCACTGGCCAGAAACAACGGAGGTCCTAGCAGCTGAACTTGACAATTCGTTGTTGGAAGAAAAATCGGTGGTTTCGGCGGTAACACATGTTTGTCCGATTAGCGACATTTTTCTTTCAAATCCTCCTTGAACAGCTATGTTAGACTAGTCGCCTGTGCTCAGATTCAAACATAACTCCGAGCAACTCGGCACCACTCATCGAAGGACAGGTTTCCTGACATGTTCAGAAAGAAATGCAGCATTAACACAACTAGCTCGCTCAACGTGATTGTTTTGCAACGGAGTTAGAGGATCTGCAACGGAAAGGACAAGTGAAGATCACATCCCGAATCAATTCATTATGTCCAACACTCGTGGACGGCATAATCCGCGTTGGCGGCCGGCTCGAAAACGCTTCAATTCCGATGAGCCGTAAACATCCAATCATATTAGACAAGGATCATCCGTTTACCACGCTTTTGGTACTTCATTATCACATTAAACTACTGCATGCTGGTCAAAGCTTACCCATCGCTAATATCCGTGAACGATACTGGCCTTTGAGCATCAGAAGCCTTGCACGAAGAATAATTCACAGATGCATAACTTGCTTCCGGACGAAACCTCGGATTCACGAACAATTAATGGCTCATTTACCTAAGCTACGAGTAACTCTTGCACCCCCGTTCATTCATGTGGGTGTCGACTATTGCGGTCCATTTATCAGAAACTACCCTCTCCGCAAAAGAGTAGCAGTCAAATACTTCGCCGCTATCTTCGTGTGCCTGGTGACAAAAGCGGTACACATCGAAATGGTTGCGGATCTTACCACAGCAGCCTTTATCATCAGCTTTACTGATGATGGCGAGAGCGGAGGAACTCACTCTCACTTAAACTATGATATGAATAGTAGAATAGTAGTAGCAGTAGTTTTCTACAGTAATGCCCGACTCAGATGACTAGGGCCCGCACTCAGTTGATTTAGATCAGTTCCAATAAAACCCTTGTAACGATCAGACGTACTTTGTCAAGTTCTTGTTCAATGTTAATCGTTAATAAATCGTTAATCGTATCCGTATTGTTCGTATCACGTGTTCTTTATATTTAGTATAACCGTAATCCGGTGACCTTTTTTATCGAAGATTGTACAGATTTCAACCAGCGTACGATTATGAGTTTGAGTCAATTTTCATACAATAGCACATACATTCGCCATTTTTAGAGAAATAAAAATCATTATTCTGAAACCAGATAGCAAACCTTTTAACTCTCATATGATACTATAACTTTATCTAAATAGAATGTTCCGAAGGCTTGTTTTCGACTTTCAAAAGAAGTGGTGGTGCATGGTGGAGTACGATTACAAGTTTGAGTCACTGTACAAGCAAATATTCAGTTTTTGGATGCCAAAATATGTTTTGGGCTGTTCTTCGAACCTGTCGGTAAATGGTTAAGTTACCTTAAATATTTCAGTCGATTTTTTTCTCCATGTTCGATGTTTGACATTGTTTGCCACTGTTGATAATTGAAGAGTGGCAAACAAAATAGTGTTTGTACAAATTTCAAACCACTTCATCTGTCCCCTCCCCTCTACCACCTCCGGACAAACGGTGTACGGCTACCTTAAGGCTAGTGACTATTCCTTCGACAGATCCGTCGATTCGTCGGCAATCAAACTGAATGGATTGCTCCTCGCGTTGACCATCCCCGAGAACATTCGTGATCACAGCAGTCGCTTTTGTGCTTATCAGTCGCAGGTTCAAGGAATCCTTCAATCCTCCAACACATTTTGTGTCTATATTACATAATTTGTAGAAACCAGCATACTTACCGGTGCTCTGAGAAAGCCAGCTCAGTCTGGTCTCCCATCCCTTCGGCGAATTCAGTGACGCCATTTTGATCAACTGTTTTAATAAAACTAGCCCAAACTAGCTTTCAAAACCAACTCAATGAAGTAAAGTGTAATTGTAGATTTTTTAATCTGAAAAAATCTGAGTAAATTGCGGAAAGTCTGGCCTACTTGGATGCTTTACCAAAGTCTGGAAGATTCCAGACAAATCTAGAAGTCTGGCGACCGTAGGTCAAGCGAGTAAACTTGACATCATTTTCTCATCAAAATTCAACAAAATATATAGATGTAAAATTATATAAATATCAATTTTAACCTTAATTGTAAATATGTCAAAACAAATGATTAAATGATAAAATGATGATAAAAGAAAATTGAAAAAATCAGTTATGAGATGAATCTGGTGACTTTCTTTCTATTTCTACTAATGTAACTTCTTGAATTAAATTAGTAAATGAGAGTACAACAGTAATCAATGGCATCGAGTGGAGCTCTCGCACCCGGGGCGGAAGGGTCGATTTGCACCCCCCCCCATCTCCCCGCCAGAAAAGGAATGTATCATATTTATCCAATTTCTTCACACAAATTCGATCCATTCTGCACCCCTAAAATCGAGCACCCGGGGGCGGTCCGCCCCCTCCGCTGCCCCCAGTCGACGCCAGAGACAGTAATACTTTCTACTAGGAATCAAGGATCACGTACCACAACTTATACTGTAAAGGGTGTGTCACATCAAATTGCATCACGGAAAAAACGCTGTAGAAATTTAATTTTTAGGAATTATATCTTCAGCTTTCGCTTATAATCAGATAAGAGTGTATAGATCACGTTGGCCATGCTTCACTGTCAATTTTTCGTAAATTTGGAAAAATGTCGTCGAACGAAAAAGAGCGTCGTGAATTAATCCTGTGCACTCATTTCGAGAATCCGGAGTTGTCACATCGGGACATCGGTAAGATGCTGGGAATCGTCCAATCCACGGTCAGCAGAGTACTAAAACGATACTTCGAGAACCTAACCATCGACCGGAAGGTGAAGAACGGTAAAAATGGATGCTCCGTCAGTGAAAAAGATCACAAGCGCGTAGTTAAGCAGTTTAGACGTGATCCGAGAAGTTCGGTCCGGGATGTCGCCAATAAGCTGAATTTGTCAAGTTCATTCGTCCAGCGGACCAAGCAGCGGGAGGGCCTGCGTACATACAAAGTTCAGAAGGCTCCTAACCGCGACGAAAGGCAAAACATGGTGGGGAAGACGCGAGCCCGGAAGCTGTACACCGAAATGCTGACGAAGCCGCATTGCCTGGTAATGGACGACGAAACCTACGTCAAAGCGGACTTTCGTCAGCTGCCGTGCCTGTTGTTCTTCTCCGTAGAGGACAAATTCAGCGTTTCGGAGGAGATTCGCAAGCAGAAACTATCCAAGTTTGCCAAAAAATACATGGTGTGGCAAGCGATCTGCTCTTGCGGAAAGCGGAGCGCCCCCTTCGTGATGACCGGCACGGTAAACGGGCAGGTTTACCTTAAGGAGTGCCTAAAGAAGCGCTTACTACCACTATTGAAGCAGCACGAGGGCCCGACCATCTTCTGGCCGGACCTCGCTTCGTGCCACTATTCAAAGGGCGTGTTGGAGTGGTCGAAGCCAACGGGGTCACCTTCGTGCCAAAGGAAATGAACCCGCCCAACGCGCCGGAGCTTCGCCCAATAGAGAAATGTTGAGCGATTATGAAGCAGGCCCTCCGGAAGAACCCAAAAGTTGTCAAATCGGAGGCGGACTTCAAGAGAAAATGGATTTCTGTTAAAAAAAAAACTACAACCTGACGTTGTACAGAACCTTATGGACGAGGTAAAGAGGAAGGTGCGAGCATACGGGCTTGGGCTCGAAGTATGAATAAAAATAAAATGCCAAAAGTTGTTTAATAGTTTTTATTTTACTGTCTAAAATTTTCAAAAGGATCGGTCTACTGGGCGAATTTCTACAGCGTTTTTTCCGTGATGCAATTTGATGTGACACACCCTTTAGCTTGAACGTTTAAAACAAGAACTTGTGTTAATTTATGGGGGTCCATTTTTAGACCTCGTCGACTCCCAAAATCAATTTTCGTTCATATCGACCCCTCAGAAATCAATATCGACCCCAAGGGGTTATTATTTTTCTAATTGAAATTGAAAATCAGTCAACATGACTTGCTTGAGCAATATAAAAATGTTACTTTATAATTCATGATGCATTATACATTGCATCGTGTCTACCCTAATTAAAAATAATTTCTGCGGGAACGTGAGTGTTCGAAATTATGTAAATACTAGCTGACCCGGCAAACTTCGTCTCGCCCAAAATTTTTATCAATACCTTCGAACATTCACGTTTTCTTACTAAGCGCAAGTTCATGGGTTCAATCGCAGAACTGTTCATTGATTGATCTTCTAATCGACCCCATTGAATTTACCTTTTACTACATAATTCCTAGTACTTCTACCAAGACTCATTATTATAATATCAGATTATTTTCAAACACAATTCTCGTTCAAGATTTTTCAACCATTTGCAAATAACATGTTTCTCCGTTATATGGAATAAATGTTTGATACAGAAAATATGATAGAATAAAGACAGCCCTGAATCGGACAATTCTTTCCTCGAGTTTTGCTCTTATCAACACATTCGACGATACATTTTTATTGGTATAGATAGAATAAGATATAGGAAAGAGAGAATATATAAACGTTCAATTGATTGTCGTGTTTGCGGCTGTGCGTTTATTTCAGAGGTGACTGTGGGAACCGAGCAATGCTTTCTTGTTCACATTCGCAATATATATTGAGCTGTGACTCTCGCGCAAGAGCAGTATGCGATGGTTGAGAGAAATGTCAACCGTTTACAACACTGGACACACCAACGCGAGTATAAGAATAATTTTTTGGATAAGTGCCTTTTTTCATATTCTAGAATATTGTTGAATGACGTGAATAAAATAATGTTAGTGGCTTGAAATATTTATTAAATATAATGCATAAGATCATTACAGGACTATTCTTATTTGATTTCTGTCCCTTTTGTAACTGAATTGAACGGATCCATATATTAACTATTCGTTGATATATTCGTCGTTAGATTCATACGTTCAAAAGCAAAATATAAATGTTTGACTTTCGTATAGTTTTTCGCTAAATATAATGGTCATACATATACACACTTGTGAAAGAATTTCACTTGCGGAAGAATTGTCAACAGTAAACTATAAACCGATCGGTAGCTTATGGTAATTTTTAACAGTTACCTTTTCGGGGATATTTTTATTTCATATTTTTTCTGGGAAGTTGAGCTTTTTTTACATAATATATCCTAAAATCAGAGAGCTGTTTTCGTTCGTTTTTGAGTTGTGATTGTTCAAAGTTAACCGATGATCCAAAAATGATGAATGAAAAAACCGATGAATGAAAAATGGTAACACAAATACGAAAGGAAGCACCTCTCTGATTTCTAAAATTTATGTAACAAAAACCCTCAGATTTCAAGAAAAAATATTAAAAAATATAGCGCCCTCTATCTTGAAACGAGTAAACTATAAAAAACCAATACAATTAATAATTACGAAAACAAAATTCATATTTTTTCGAAGGTTGAATATTTCTTTAAAGAAGACTATCTCATAGGCTTTACCAAGTTCGTCGCCCAACGCGACGTTTTTGAGTCGCCCAACGCGACAACTTGCGGGTAAATTATTCGATGAAGATCAACCTTAGTTTGTAGAAAACTTTTACATTATCTTGCAATATTTGTTATAATTTGAAGACGATTTGGTCGGGGTTCTGCCGAAACGAACCAAGCGTCTTTTTTTTTTAAATTGAGTTACTTACACCACTGGATGCAGAAAATAATCTATCAACTGTAAAATGACCATGTCATTCGGACAATTGACAACAGCTCCAAAACAAAAACAGACTGTAAAAAACGAAATTGCATTCAACCAAAGCGAACCATGAACCCACAATATGGCATCGGACGATAGTGATCGTTTCCTCCAAGAAGGCATATCCGAATCTTCAACAGATTTTTCTGTTTCGGACAGCTCCTGGAATCAGATGTCGTCGCGATCTGGTTAGTAAGACAATCAAAGGGCTGCCACGAAGTGTAGAAGCGTGTTAAGAGGCTGGTCTACATTTTCCAAAATTGCGTTCAACCACAACGAACCAAGTGTAATGCATTCTTAAATCAATTTATTTTCATTTTTTAGGATGTTATTTTGTCAAAAACAGCAGAAGTGAGTCAATTCATGAAATCAGTCCAGAACCGTTACAAAATACCATTATATGGGTTTCGCAAGAAACTGCAGTACAAACCATCCATACTATGAATTAATGAAAAGCATAGTATAAACATTATAATAATATGGTTATGATTTTATTATTCTTCTACATATCCTATAGTTACATTTAGGTGCCTTTTCTGTCAAATTCCTTTTAAAAATCCTATTCAATTTGAACAAGGAAAGTGTCACCCATATCTGGGTGACGGGGCGACGAAAGTGTTAATTTGATATGTCAATCGTCTGAATCGGTCCAGTAGTTCAAAAGTTATAAATTTTAAAAAAAATACTTTTCGGACCATCGGTAAACTTTGAAAAATAATAACTATATAACAAAAATTAACACCTCTCTGTTTTTGGATATGTTATGTAAAAATACCTCAGCTTTCAAGAATAAATATAAAAAAACATAGCGCCCTTTAGTCCAAAGCCAAGAAAACAGCAAAAAACAAATACAATCAATATTTACAAAAACAAAATCCGATTTTTTGCACATGTAATATTTTTCTGAGGAAGATTAGCTAATTGGCTTTAGTTTAATATGTCGATCATCTGAATCGGTCAAGTAGTTTAAAGATTACGATTTTTTGAAAAAAAAAGGTTTTTGAAATAAAGGCAGTTGGAAAAGGGCACCCTAATAAAAAAATGCGGGTCTGATATTTTGCAACAAGGAGCAAAACTATTACTTTTCATGAAAATCTGAGAGGTTTGGTTGTATAAAAATATCAATTGTGGCCAGGACAAAGTTCGCTGGGTCAGCTAGCTAATGATAAAAGTAACAATGTTGATAAATTAATGTTAATGTTATGGCATTTCAGTAATCAACTTTGATTTTAAATCATGCATGATGATGTTAATGAGTCTTTTTTGTTATGATTTGTCTTGTGTTGATAAGATAATGAGAAATTTTTGAATTTTTCTAATATCCGGTGTTCGGCCGGATAGGAAATATTAAATAGGTCGGATACCGGATAGTGACCGAAAATCCGTTTAATCTCAAATATTTACCATTGCTGACTGCATTAAATTTGTATTCGAAAATGGGACCAGCCCATTGAAAATTCCTGAGAATATTAAAGTATTCATGTTTATTTGAGGAATCTTTTCTCATGTAATGAGACTTGTCATTCAATTAAGATCAAATCGTAAAGTGGATTAGTTAAGCCACTCTCTACGTTCAAAGTGATGCTTTGAAATATAAGTCTAATCTAAAAACGTGTGAAATTCAATTACCAAAATTATTTTAATTTTGGCGAATACAGAATTCAATCATTCAACGTTCTGTTGTTTTTTTTTCTAACAAAGACTCGCCCCTCAAAACTTACCCACGCCTCTCTTAACACATTAACACCAAGAAATACCGGCATGATTCCATGACACTAACACTTACTTTTCGAATATGATTTGTTGTGGCTGGGATGCTTGCACACATTCCAGGCTAATTTTTCTACGTAGGTACAGCTTATATGGCATACACTACTGAATGGCAATAAGGACTAGTGTACCAACTCATCGTTCCGTTTCACTCATATGAAGTTGAATGTTGGAATAGTGCGCACATGGTTTAAAACTCGCTCCCGATTTAATCTTGTAAACCAGTTTATATTGATCCCGTACAATAGAATAAAACCTTTACAGACACCACTTGTCATTTAGTGATCCATTCAGATTAGTTTGCGATCCCCGGAGTGTTATTAAGCAGTCAACAACGATGAGTGAAACATTGAAAAATATCCTAGTAATTGGAAGTGGCGGTCGTGAACATGCTATTTGCTGGAAGCTGGCGCAAAGCCCCTGTGTGGGAAATATTTTTGCACTCCCCGGCAGCTTAGGCATTCGGCAATTGGATAAAACAACTCTGGTATCCGGTGTCAACGTGAATGACTTTGATGTCAGTATTGGTAATTGGTCTTCGGTGACAACTCTCTAGTTTCCATGCAACAGTTGGATTTAGTGAATTGAATATATAATTTGTATTTGAAAAATATAGATTTTAAACTCTTATCGCAGTCGTCATATGTACATATGATCAATGGAAATGCGAGAGTCCCAACTGATTATACCGGCCAAGCGATAGTGTTATTGTATTCTACAAATGGTTTTGTTTTGTTTTGCTTATGATAGGACACAATATCATGGTGCAAAACAAATTCGATTCACTTGGTTGCGGTTGGCCCCGAAGATCCACTGGCCGCAGGTCTTGGAGATAAGCTACGCGCAGCTAACATCAAGTGTTTCGGGCCGAGTCAGAAAGGTGCCCAAATCGAAGCGAATAAAAACTGGTCTAAAGAATTTATGCACAGACATGGCATTCCAACGGCACGTTACTCCTCGTTCACCAAGCCAGATGAAGCGAAAGCTTTCATTCGAAGGTAAGTTGTTGTTCCCTTTAATACGTTATGATCCCATTAGCCTGACTTCAGCAATGTTACTCCCGATTATGATGAACGTTTGTATGAAAAAATAAAAAGGTTTTTTTCATCCCACAGTGCACCATATGATGCGCTGGTCGTGAAAGCCAGTGGTCTTGCAGCGGGCAAAGGTGTAATCGTGGCGGAAAACAAGGATCAAGCGTGTGCAGCTGTGGACGAAATCCTGGGGACAAGCAAGTTTGGTGCGGCCGGTGATATCGTAGTGGTTGAGGAAAAACTGAGCGGAGAAGAAGTGTCTGTTCTTGCATTTGTCGACTCCAAAACCGTGCGTGTCATGCTGCCAGCCCAAGACCACAAACGGTTACAAAACGAAGATCGAGGCCCAAACACAGGAGGAATGGGTGCCTACTGTCCTTGCCCAATCATCAAGCCACATGAGCTGGAAATAGTTACCCGTGAGGTGTTGCAGCGTGCGGTGGATGGGCTACGCAAGGAAGGCATCCAATACAACGGTTAGTAACTGTAACAACGAGCAACAAACACCGTGATAAGACTGTTGTTCACGAACAAATCGAGATCATCGATCGTCGAAGGTCGAAGCGGGTTAATATTGTGTAGCAAACATGCGTCATTGTTGTTTACCCCTGTTGATAACGAAAATAACGTCATATAATCATAAAAAAACACGATTACAGGAATTCTCTACGCCGGAATGATGCTCACCCCTCAGGGACCGAAAACGTTGGAGTTTAACTGCCGTTTCGGTGACCCAGAGACACAAGTGATACTGCCACTCTTGGAAAACGACCTATTCCAACTGATGGAAGCGACATGTGACAATCAATTGGACACTGTAAAACTGAAGTTCCGCGAAGGTGTCAACGCCGTTGGCGTTGTGATGGCAAGTAAGGGTTATCCTGAAACGTCCACCAAGGGGTGCGTAATTAAAGGTTAGCTGATCAACACATTCTTTAGCCCAGTGGCGTCTCATGAGTAAATTGACTAGTTGTGCCAAAACATTTACTTAAAATTGCAAAATGGGGGTTTATTAGTGCTCGAATATTGTTTTCTTTATGCAAGAATTTTAATTTTTCTCGTTTTCTCGTTTTTCATCGTATTTCGAGCATTTTTGAGTCTAATTCTAAATTTGAGCTATTTTTCATAGTCGTGCGTAGTTATCTCCTGACGTCACTCGAACTCCATCATATGTTTGCGAAACCAGCTTAGCAGGTGATACGCCAAATTGCTGTAGCAAACTAACGACATGGTTAGCTAAAGCTGTACCGGACTTTTACTTCTAACATCTCTCAATGACACAAATCTTTCGACGGGAATACTTATATAAAGTTCAATTCATGACGATTGTCAAAGGGTCATGCGTTTTTGAACTTATATTTTATCATTACTACTCACCGTCGTTCGAGCAATATCGTAGTGTTGTAGCTAACTGAGATTTCCTAGAAATATCAAAGATTTCGTCGATCATAGCTGCAACGAAATCAGCTTGTTTTATTTCCTGCATGATCTGCTGTTGCATGGTGGATTCTACAATTTCCACCAACTCATTCCGAATTGTTGCCGATGTTCCAGAAAATACTGCCGTGGCATTTATGAAGTCAGAGAACGACATACCTATCGTAGCCAAAAAGTTACACATGTCCTTATAGTTTCCTCTATTTACATACAATACGCTTCCATCATGACCTCGGAAACTCAACCCATGTGAACTAAGAAGACAAACTAATTCAATGAGGGTTTTCATGTCTTCTCAACAATTGAATTATGCTTGTTTCGTGCGACTTCATTAGCATGTTCTAACGCATCTTCAATGCGAGTTTTCTCAAACGTGCGGCACATCATGCTGTTGTTGATGTGCTCGTTGGTAGCTGAATGAGCTTTTATAGCGAAAGATAGAAGATTCAAATCTGCTTATCCTACTCTGTTCCACACACTGTTTTCCGCTGGATTCTGTAACAGCAAACAAGGCCAACAAAATAGCTTTACTCTTGTCTCTGAACCACATAGCCGTTATAAGTTGTAGCATTGAAGTTCCGTGTAACTATTTTACTATTTCTAACACAAGTAAACTTGTCCAATTTTGGCTGTGGAATATTCTTTTTCGCTGAAAGTTCTCTTCAACAGTCCTTTTCAAAAGCCTATCAACAATATACTGTCCAAGAATATCCATCTTTTATTCTAAATTGTGACGATGGGCCTGATTCTCAAATACACTTCACGGTGGAAACGAAACAAACGGCACGCCATTGAACTACGTTTTACGAGTTAGTGAAGTGTCGAAGATAATAATAAGTTTTCAGGCAGAATGAGCACTTTTCGAATAAAAAAATGATTAATGAAAATTAACTTCTTCGTATCAAACTGGTATTCAATGTGAGTGGCAAACTTTGTTTTCTTCATGTTATAAAATAATCTCATACAAAACTTTCATCTGAAGATAATTTGATATTATAATGATAAGTTTAGTGGGAAACTAATCTCGTATCCAGATGTCGACACCGTACCGTTGTCATCGCGGATACGTTTCATTTCGTTTCCATCTTGAAGTGTGTTCGAAGTGTATTCGAGAATCAGGCCCGATATATAGCAGAAAACACTCTATTCGGTACATCGAAAAAGGCTGAATGATATTTTTTTTTGTCCCTTTTATTTATTTTAGGCTCATTGGCATTTTAGTTGTAACAGAGCCGAATTTTAATCGTGTACATGTCACATATTTATCATATCTATAATTAGCACATTACACAGTTGCCATTTTTCGGCGTTAGAGTATTCCCTTCTATACCATTCCATATGGTACACATTTACACAGTAGCAGCCATTTAGGCGTAAGAGTTTTCTATCTGTTCTTCCATTATCCAGTTAAACCGGACAGCGGAGACAGTTGATTGATCATTGTTGAGTTATTTATAGAACAGCAGCCCGATGTGTCTTGCAGAGCAGAGCAGTTGTATGGATGAATCGATCATATTTCGACCGTGGATCGATCTCCATCGCTGATGATTGTTGCGTGGACGTGGCTATTCTGTAACAACACAAAGATGGTCAATGAGGGCCCTGAGTTTCGAACTCACGATCGATCGCTTACTAAGCGAACGCGCAACCAATGTGGCTACGTAAACTTAACGTAAATTAGTCGATTGCGAAACTGAAGCAATAATCTCCTACAGCAAAGCAAAGCAAGCAAAGATATGCACGAAACAGACACTAATGCATTGGCAATTTACCGCTCTATCTGTACTTTAACCCTTTCTCGTACAACATCGAGTCTCACTCGTGAATAGTACTCGTCTGCGCCAAGCAAGCTTTCAGAGAGTCGCTATATACAAGCATCTTACGCGTAGCGCGCCGATTGTGGATCTGGAGCATGTTTAATTGTAGGGTTGCAAGAGAATCGCAGTGAGGAGATCTGATTGAACCCACAACCGTTCTCTTCTCTTGTGCACAACTTCCACTGCACGAAATTGTTGCCAACACATTGGCAGTTCAGTTAACCAGAGCTTCATGCCGTTTGGTTTTCGTTACGATTAAGAACGCTTGTGTACACGGGGTAGCCAAGTTCCTTATGATTCTCATACTTTCCATATGTTTCTTTAATTGAACTATAGCCCGGGCTAATAAGCATAGTAGGGGCGCTTCACTTTTTTTTTCTTTTTGAAATATTAGGTTGTGCAGGGCACGAGGTACACATATGGACGAGACGCCACTGCTTCAGCCCCATTGTTCTAGATGATTCATGATATTTTGTTGCAGGCTTGGAAACGGTAGCAAGACGTCCTGACCACTTAGTATTCCACAGCGGCGTTGCTGAAAATGCTGCAGGATCTCTTGTTACGAACGGAGGCCGTGTCCTCATCAATGTAGTTCTACACGCGGATCTACGCACGGCGGCAGCTTTGGCAGCGACTTGTTGCTCCGAAGTGGAATTCGACGGATCACAGTATCGGACTGATATTGCACGAAAAGCATTCAAACAGTAAAAAGTTTTTCGCAAAATATAGTATTCTCATTATCTCGATACGAATCTAGTTTCTTTCAACTGTCTTTCATCGATCATAGATGCTTCTTCGTTTCATTGATGTAAACGATATATTTCTTTGCTCAACAGTGTCGGATTGTCTTACAAGGCTAGTGGGGTCGATATAGACGCGGGAGATGCTCTGGTTCAACGAATTAAACCACTTGCTAGAGGGACCAACAGACCCGGTGTTCTGGGTGGCTTGGGTGGCTTTGGAGGTCTTTTCAGGTTGAATGAGGTTTGTGTGATTAAACCTGTTTTGGAGTCATAAATATAAGAGGG
Source organism: Toxorhynchites rutilus septentrionalis (assembly GCF_029784135.1). Taxonomy (NCBI): domain Eukaryota; kingdom Metazoa; phylum Arthropoda; class Insecta; order Diptera; family Culicidae; genus Toxorhynchites; species Toxorhynchites rutilus. Next base: position 48,323,504 of record NC_073746.1, on the reverse strand, counting down.
GGTTGCTTTTTGCAGGTTTCCTACCCCAATGAGTATGGAGAAAATGTTCGCTATCGCGATCCCGTTTTAGTGCAGGGTACGGATGGTGTTGGTACAAAGCTGAAGATCGCTGAGGCGATGAACCATTGGGACACTATTGGGATTGATCTGGTGGCAATGTGTGTGAATGACGTTTTGTGCGCAGGTGCTGAACCGATAGCGTTTTTGGATTATATTGCTTGTGGTAAGCTGGACGTCCCGACGGCAGCCTTGATAGTGAAGGGTATATCCGAGGGATGCAGAGAATCCAACTGCGCACTACTCGGAGGAGAAACAGCTGAAATGCCATCGATGTATGAACATGGAAAGTATGACCTAGCTGGATATTGCGTTGGGGTAGTAGAACACGATGGCATTTTGCCAAAAATGGCTGCCATCCAAGATGGTGACTTATTGATTGGGTTGCCATCCAGCGGACTGCACAGTAACGGCTTCAGTCTAGTGAATAAGATTTTACATAACGGTGACCACAAATTAACCGATACCGCTCCCTTCAGTGAATACGGTAACTCGTTTGGATCGGAACTGCTGACACCGACGACGCTTTATGTAAGATCCGTTCTTCCGATACTGCGGAAGGGTAACGTAAAAGCTTTGGCTCACATAACCGGTGGCGGTTTGGTGGAAAATATCCCGAGAGTCCTACCGGAAGGTCTATCCGTTGAAATAGACGCCACAAGTTTCATTATTCCACCCGTTTTTGGCTGGATAGCATCCCAAGGAAATGTTTCCGACACGGAAATGCTGCGAACTTTCAATTGTGGCATTGGTATGGTTCTAATTGTTGATGCTGGCGATACAACTTGGCAAGCGCTGAAGTCTCATGGAGGAACTGCAATTGGTAGAATCGTTCGTCAGAGAGCCGCTACATCACCTCGAGTGCTAGTCAAGAGCTTCAGTGAAGCTATCACCAAGGTATCCAAACCATTTGGAACCGGTCATTCAACGACTTCCGTCTCATACAAAGATAGTGGCGTTGATATAATAGCCGGGGATGATCTGGTTTCTAGAATTAAACCGATGGCAAAAGCTACCGCGAGGAAAGGATGTATTGGAGGACTCGGCGGATTTGGGGGTTTATTCCGACTGAGGGATGCCGGCAACTTGGAAAACCCAGTTCTTGTTTTGGGTACAGATGGTGTGGGTACGAAGTTGAAGATAGCGCAGCAAATGAATACTCACAACACTATTGGAGTCGACTTAGTGGCGATGTGCGTCAATGATATTCTCTGCAATGGGGCTGATCCTATCTGCTTCTTGGATTACTACGCTTGCGGCCATTTGGATGTCAACGTTGCTGCTGACGTGATTTCAGGTATATCTGCCGGTTGCGAGCAAAGTGGTAGTGCACTATTGGGCGGTGAAACAGCGGAAATGCCTGGAATGTACAAAAGAGGAAGCTATGACCTGGCTGGCTTCTCCGTTGGATTAGTTGAATATAATCAAATGCTACCAAAAACTGATACTATAGTTGATGGTGATATGGTCATAGGTCTTCCATCCTCCGGGGTTCATAGTAATGGATTCAGCTTGGTGCATAAGATAATGGAGCATGCGGGTGTAACTTACAATGATCTAGCACCATTCAGTGCAACAAACAAAACATTTGGAGAAGAACTTCTAGTGCCCACAAAAATTTACGTAAAGGAAATTCTGCCTCTATTGCAGTTGAATCTTGTAAAAGCATTAGCTCATATAACCGGCGGTGGTTTAACGGAAAATATCCCAAGAGTTCTTCCAGACGGAGTGGCCGTTAGAATCGCTTCGGAAAGACTCAACATTCCTCCACTTTTCGGCTGGCTAGCAAATGCAGGAAATGTACCCGAACGAGAGATGCTGAGAACCTTCAATTGTGGCATTGGAATGGTTCTTATTATATCACGAGAGAAGACGTCAAGTTGCCTTCAAAAATTACAAGATACGGGCGCGATGTTGATCGGTCGTGTTGTCAAGCACACTGCAAATAAGCAGAAGGTCCAATTTTTCGATTTCACCAACTCTCTCAATATATCAAAACATATTTCCTGTTTACCGAAAAAACGCATTGCTGTGCTAATATCCGGTACCGGAAGTAACCTACAGGCTTTGATCGACAACTCCAGAAATAGTGCCTATGGAATTCGAGGAGAGATTGTACTCGTGATTTCAAATAAGAGCGGCGTTTATGGTTTGGAAAGGGCTGCCAAAGCAGGTATAGCTACTAAAGTTATTCTACACAAAGAATTTCCAAGCAGAGAACAATTTGATGCAGCTGTGTCGGAAGAACTGGAAAGACAAGAGATCGAACTCGTGTGTTTAGCTGGCTTCATGCGGATTTTGTCGGAAGGATTTGTGAGAAAGTGGAAGGGGCGTTTGATCAACATCCATCCGGCATTACTACCCAAACACAAGGGCATTCATGCTCAACGGCAAGCATTGGAGGCTGGCGATTCGGAGTCCGGTTGCACGGTGCACTACGTAGACGAAGGAGTTGATACTGGGGCGATTATTCTACAAGAAACGGTTCCTATAATCGAAGGCGATACGGAAGAGACACTCACAGCAAGGATACATCGCGCTGAGCACAGAGCATTTCCGAAGGCACTCTGGCTCGTGGCCAACAACTTTGTTAGTCTTGGATCAGACGGCAAAATGCAATGGAATGAAAATGAAGGATTTTTTGTTCAGCGAATGTAATTTATGTATAGATATAGAGACCAATTGAAATATAGTGTCATCAAATGTTTGTACGTGGATTGTTTCTTATCGGGTGCCTGAATAGATCTTGATACACGCTCTTAGTGTTATTTTTCTCCTGCTTACACTTCCGAATTCAATACGGTTAGCGCGCAGTGCGTGTGGTGCCTACCCAAGCAGCAACGTGCTACAATGTCTTGGATTTTATATAACATTATATGTCCTAGTTCCCTCAAAACATTCTGAAGTTCAGACCGATTGATCCACCATTTCAACCACGACTGGTGCATTGTTCATAACCAAAAAATCATACCTAAAATGGTTCATAAAGCTCGCGTGCTATGATGGATTTGAGTTTATAGAAACATCAGATGTTACAGATCACATTGACTTTAGTTGATATGAATATAGAACCCAAGTAATGTTGGTTCGGTTTACATCCGCTTACATCAATTTTTTTTTATTCCTTTTGTTCATTTTAGGCTCATTAGCATTATAGCTGTAACAGAGCCGAATTTTAATCGTGTACATGTCACATGTTTATCATATTACACATTACACAGTTGCCATTTTCGGCGTTAGAATGTTTTCCTCTATACCATTGCATATGGTACAGATTCACACAGTAGCCATTTATGCGTAAGAGTTTTCCTTCTGTTCTTCCATTATCCAGTTAGACCGGACAGCGGAGACAGTTGATTGATCATTGTTGAGTTATTTATAGAACAGCAGCCCTATGTGTCTTGCAGAGTAGAGCAGTTGTATGGATGAATCGATCTTATGTCGACCGTGGATCGATCTCCATCGCTAATGGTTGTTGTTTGGACGTAGCTATTCTGTAACAACACAAAGATGGTCAATGAGGACCCTGAGTTTTGAACTCACGATCGATCGCTTACTAAGCGAACGCGCAACCAATGTGGCTACGGAGACCCCCCCGACATCAAGTTGTCGTAACCAATTATTTCTTTTCTTCCGAAAATCAACTACTCGAGCCAACAATAATCCAGAGAATGAATTGAGTTTGTTGTTCATGCATCTAACATAAAAGATTCGCTCTCGTTTATAACTCTCAGTTTCCTATAGCTATGTAACAGATAGTTCGATTCAACGAAATTCTAACGAATTCCGAATACTCGACTTTCCACTATATTTTATATTCTTTAAAATTGCATCATTAATACTATCTCCCACCTTACTCCCCTTCTCTATCCTATAAATAAATCATGTGGAAAATTATGTCATTAAATTTTCAAGGCGACACCATAAACTTCGATCAATCTTCGTTTTTCAAAACCAGCCAAGAGCGATTCAAAAATATTCTTTCTGAGAATTCAAACCAATTATACTCCCGTTCTACGAATTCCAACAACTATCTGAGCCAGAAGGTCCACAAGCAAAATCTTTATTGCTTCCGCAACAACCAAGTTGGTCGACGACGATGGTTTGCTTCAATCAAATCTGGCTAATTTGTTCTGTCCTCGATTTTAATAAGAAATTCTCCAGAACAAACTAGAAAATCTTTTAATCACTCATGTTTTATTCGTAATTATCTGTTTTTTTTTCATTGATTTGTGAAATTGTGTCCACATGTTCAGTAAATTTTATATTTAAATCAATTGAATGTTTCATACCCAATTTATACATTCGAACTTTCTCCAAGAAAAACACGATTGATTACCAATATATAAAATAATTTTCGCATTTCCAACTGTCATTGCTAACAAAAAAAAATGTCTCAATTGAAAACAGAAATAAATATATTCCGAAGAAGTTCATTCTTAATACGCGTTCCATGACTGTTCTTTTCTATTATTCTATTTCATTTTTTTCTAGCTACCGCCTTTATTTGATGTATTCATAACATCATGCACATATTTTCCATACATCGCAACTAGTTAACGTTAATCTTGATATTTGCCCTTTTAACAGTTGTCATTTCATTTCAACAAATCATCATCGTATTCAAAAAATTACATACACTACTTCAACTTTTATGGTTTACATCTCCTTTATCCAACATTATCACACTGATTCACGGAATCATACATTTTCGACCATTCACCGTACGAATCGCTACTTCGCGGAACCTGGCAAAATTGTATGCTTCAGAGCCAAATTATACATTATTCTATGTATGTTCAACAAATTACCAGTTCGCCCGACGAGTTAAAGAAACATAGCTTCGAGAAAAAAATCTTCATTTTGTCACTTTTTCCAGCGGAGGCATATTTTAATACACTTTAAATGTTTTTTTCCCATTTCCAACGACAAAAATCGTTCCACACATCGTAAAATGTTATTTAGGAAAACAAATCATGTAAATTTCGTAATTAACAATCGATTTTTAGATTTCCTAGCTTTGAAATTAAATTATTCCGTTTCTTTGTTACTTCCGTAACCTGTTTGTCCCATGAATGGCCGACATTTCTCTACCCATAACTGCTAAATCTAAACATATTCAATAAATGTTATAGCCAACGAAATTTACTTCGTCCTATAAAACGGCAAATATATCATCACTCTTCCATCTGCTTCATGTACGCTATTTCCTTATGTTCTCTTTGCATGACTGATAAGCCTCAACATATCTTACGACTTCCATTGCCTACGAAAACTAATTCATCCCTTTTCGTCTCTTGATTTGTCCCATGACTGACATTCCAATTTCCTCTGCATGGCCGATAAGCTTTAGCTTATCCCATATCTCTCATGGCTGACGAAATCATCTTCTTCCCACATTTTCTTTGTCCCATGAATAGTCATGGCCGACAATCAATTTTTCTTTGCATGGCCGATAAGCATTAGCTCATCCCACGTCTTTCATGGCCGACGAAATCACCTTCGTTCCACGTTTCTGTTTTTGTCCCACGAATAGTCATGGCCGACAATCAATTTTTCTTTGTATGGCCATTAAGCGTTAGCTCATCCCACGTCTTTCATGGCCGACGAAATCACCTTCGTCCCACGTTTCTGTTTTTGTCCCACGAATACTCATGGCCAACAATCATCTTTTCTTCGCATGTCCGATAAGCGTTAACTTATCCCACGTCTTTCATGGCCGACGAAATAATCTTCGTCCCACGTTTCAGGTTTTTTTTTGTCCCACGAATAGTCATGGCCAACAATCAATTTTTCTTTGCATGGCCGATAAGCCTTAGCTCATCCCACGTCTTTCATGGCCGACGAAATAATCTTCGTCCCACATTTCTGTTTTTGTCCCACGAATAAACATGGCCGACAATTATTTTTTCTTCCATAAGTTCAGCTTATCCCATGTCCGTCATGGATGACGAAATCACCTTCATCCCACGAATATAAATTCTTGTAACAATTACACTATGTTTGCCCCACGCATATACATGGCCGACACAAGAACACATTTTTTCCACGAATCTACATGACCGAAAAATTGGAAAAATTACACATCCACATATTATGCACCACACCTTTCTTTTCACGTTTGATTCCTTCGAAAATACACCTATAATGCACTACCAACTGCGCCATTGTCGTAACCAATTATTTCTTTTCTTCCGAAAATCAACCACTCGAACCAACAAGAATCCAGAGAATGAATTGAGTTTGTTGTTCATGCATCTAACATAAAAGATTCGCTCTCGTTTATAACTCTCAGTTTCCTATAGCTATGTAACAGATAGTTCGATTCAACGAAATTCTAACGAATTCCGAATACTCGACTTTCCACTATATTTTATATTCTTTAAAATTGCATCATTAATACTAACTCCCACACAAGTATTGGACGAAATGAAAATCCGAAAATCTCATGTGTCGCAACATGCGACAAAGATTATCGTTTGGGTAACTTGAGAAGGAAAACCTGTGCTATATATTCTATTATTTATCGTATCTTTTGCAGTCGAAATCCCATAACGACGGTGGAAAGTTAACTGTGAAAAACCTGACAAGGTAACCGAGAGAACTCCTCTAAAATCACCCTGCAAACTCCGTCCCGCCCAAAATCTGTTTTTTGTTATCAATACCTTCAAACATTCACGTTTTCTCACTATGAGCAAGTTCATGGGTCCAATCGCAGAACTGTTCATTGATTGATCTTCTATTCGACTCCGTTGAATTTAACTTTTACTATAAAATTCCTAGTATTTCTAACAAAACTCATTATAATATCAGATTATTTTCAGACAAGAATCCTCGTTCAAGATTTTACAACCACTTGCAAATAACATGTTTCTTCGTCACATGGAATAAATGTTTTATACAGAAAATATGATTGAATAAAGACAGCCTTAAATCGGCCAATTCCTTCCTCGAGTTCTGCTCTTATCAACACATCCGGCGATCCTTTTTTTTTTTGGTATAGATAAATGAAAATATAGGAGTGCGTTTCATCACATTAAAATCCATTTCCAGTTTCGAACAAAGATCAATTTCGCTAGCGCAAACATCAAATGAACTAAGAGTAGTTGTCACTATGTAATTGTAGAACATATGGGAATTAAATTTTCCGAATTTTCCATTTTTCCTTCAGTGTTTTCCAAAAAATTTCAATTGTCATGTTTGGTTGGAATATTTTTGGTTGAAATCTGTGTAATATATTTATGGGACCACCTCTCCATTCCAGAGGAGGGAGGGGTGTCATACCAATATAGGAACATTTCTCATACCCAAAAACCCTCACATCCCAAATTGTGCTTGATTAGTTCTCGAGTTATGCAGAAGTTTGTGTTTCGTTTGTATGGTGGTTCCCCTTAGAGAGGGGGGAGGAGTGTATTCACCATAGAAACATTTCTCAGACCCAAGACCCTCACATGCCAAATTTGGTCCCATTTACTTGATTAGTTTTCGAGTTATGCAGAGATTTGTGTGTCATTAGTATGACACAAGAGGGAGGAGTTTAGATCCACCGTAAAAACATTGATTGCACCCTAAAACCTCCACATGCCAAATTTTGTTTCATTTGCTTGAATAATTTTCGAGTTATGCAGAAATTTGTGTTTTATTTGTATGGCAGCCCCCCTCTTAGAGAGGGGTGGAGAGTCTAACCACCATAGACACATTTATTGCACCCTAAAACCTTCACATGCCAAATTTGGTTTCATTTGCTTGATTAATTCTCGAGAAATGCAGAAAATTGTGTTTCATTTGTATTTGTCTAACCAACATTGAAACATTTATTGTATCCTAAAAACTCCATATGCCTAATTTGGTTCCATTTGCTCTACTAATTCTCGAGTAATGCAGAAATTTGTGTTTCATTTGTAAGGCAGTCACCGCAATGAAGGAAGAGATCGATGCGCTCAAAGAAAATGGTACGTGGGAACTCGTACAACTGCCTTCAGGTCGAAAGGCGGTAGGTTGTAGGTGGACGTTTAAGAAGAAGGAGAACGAACACGGACGAGTGGTGCGGCACAAAGCACGACTAGTCGCCCAGGGATTCGCACAGAAATTCGGCCAAGACTACGACGAGGTATTCGCTCTCGTCGTACATCAAACGACTCTCCGAACAGTCCTCGTTTTGGCCAGTAAGCAGCAGATGGTGGTCAAGCACCTCGATATCAAGAACGCCTATCTGTATGTGGAGCTGCAAGAAGACATGTATATGAAGCAACCCGATGGCTTCGATCGACACGATGGCATGGTTTGCCACCTCTAGCGCAGCATCTACGGACTCAAGCAGTCCGCTCGAGCATGGAATAGGAAGATCGACGGAGTTTTCAAGTCCATGGGCTTCCACCAAGCTGAAACCGATACGTGTCTGTATATCCGCAACTATGACAGAAAGATGACCTACATTCTCATTTACGTGGACGATATGGTCGTCGCCTGTAACTCCGAGGAAGATATTGAGGAGATTCATCATCAGCTCCAGCATCCCTTCAAGTTATCCTGTTTTGGCGAACTCAAGCACTTTTTGGGGATTCACGTGACGAGAAACGGTGACCATTACACTCTCGATCAAACAAGTTACATCGAAAAAATGATTCGACGATTCGGATACGATGAAGCCAAGCCGTCGAAAGTGCCGATTGACCCCGGCAAAACCTCAAGCAAAAGGAGGAGTGTGCATTGCCCACAAAAACGTCATTCCGCAGTCTGGTAGGCTGTTTGCTTTACGTTTCGGTCAACACCCGACCAGACATTTGCGTATCCGTCTCACTGCTGGGCAGAAAAGTTTCAAACCCAACAAACCGTGACCGGACCGAAGCCGAGAGAGTCCTTCGATATCTGAAGACTACAAAGAACCATCGTCTGCACCTGGGATCCGGATGCGGCGAGATGGAGTGCTTCGTGGACGCTGATTCAGACGTGACGAAGGAGACAGAAAATCGCATTCCGGATTTCTGCTGAAGTTCGGCGGCGGTCTTGTCGACTGGGGAACACGGAAGCAAACATGTGTCGCTCTTTCCTCGACGGAGGCCGAATTCGTAGCGTTGGCGGACGGATGTCAGCAGCTAATGTGGTTCCGAAAACTACTGAACGACTTACAGCAAGTTTAAGCGGAACCTATCATTGTATGGGAAGATAACCAGTCGTGCATAAAGATCGTCGAATCCCAACGTCTCGGGAGACGTTCCAAACACATACATACAAAGTATGCTTTCACAAAGGATCTACACCAGCAGCAAATCATTGATCTGCGTTACATGCCAACCGAGCGCATGGAGGCCGACATCATGACGAAGCCGCTGGACCGCGAGAAGCTAAACAGACACCGAACGGCCATCGGAGTCAAAGATCCAACCGAGACATCGAACCAGCATCGTTGAGGAGGAGTGTCGGGTTACACAACCGTGTGGTACCGATGCAAATTCGACCCTGACAATTTATCCCATTTCTACACATTTTTTCCTGCGATAATTTTGACTTTCGACACTCGAATCATTAAGACAAGCTTATTCAATCCTCCGTACATCCGAAATATTTTTTCTGTGATATAAAAAAAACATCACGGAAACACGTCGTTAACTGCCCAAAGGGCCTGGCCGGGTAAGGAAGTAAAAAGTGCCCCCAAACCAAATCACTAGCCGTATGGCAAATATTGTAAAGGATATTAAATAAGAAATTTTGGCGGTTTATTTGAACCCCTATGTGGTTTGACGTAGGATCTATAGTGACAAACGTACTTTTTCGTGCATTTCACGCCATCCTCAAAAGATCCGAGATAAAAATTTGAAAAAAATACTGAATGTGCATCTTACTACGATGTATCAAAAAAAATTATCAAAAAAAAATTTCATCAAAAATTTTAGTACTAAAAAAAATAATGAAATCTTGAAAATTTTTTTTTTGGGATTTAGAGATTCAGTACTACTCTAATTCATATTTTAATGTGTTTCTACGGCTTTTCTAGATATGTGTGATTTTTTTCAGATTTTTTTCAGTGTTGCGCGGTATCAAAAAATTTTTTTTTTATGTTTCCAAAGAGTGGTTAGGTAAGGGAGTAAAAAGTGCCCCCAAACCAAATCACTAGCTGTATGGCAAATATTGTAAAGGATGTTAAATAAGAAATTTTGGTGGTTTATTTGAACCCCTATGTGGTTTGACGTAGGATCTATAGTGAAAAACGTACTTTTTCGTTTATTTCACGCCATCCTCAATAGATCTGAGATAAAAATTTGAAAAAAATACTGAATGTACATCCTACCATGGTGTATCAAGAAAAATTATCAAAAAAAATTTCATCAAAAATTTTTGTACTAAAAAAATATTAAAATTTTGAAAATTTTTTTTTTGGATTTAGAGATTCAGTACTACTCTAATTCATATTCAAATGTACTCTTACGGCTTTTCTAGATTTATAAATATCTTCAAACTGTTTTTTTTTTCAAATATCTAATACTAAAAATAAAATGAAAAAAAATACACAGTACAAAAAAATGTTATAGATTTTCTGGCATTTCGAAATTTTGAAAAAAAAAATATAACTTTGAGACCCACTCCTGCTCAAATTTTTATTTAAATGCGTTCGTATGTGTCTTTTTTCTACATGTGGCGTAATTTTTCCTGAATTTTTAAGAGCATTGTGTGACACAAAATAATTTTCTTCATCGTCTGCATTATTATTTTTATTTTTTTGAAATCGATTATTTTATTGTATTCGTGGTTTTCAATTGAAAGATTAAAATAAAAAAACAAATCGAATTTGTGGTCTCAAAGTTATATTTTTTTTCAAAATTTCGAAATGCCAGAAAATCTATAACATTTTTTTGTACTGTGTATTTTTCTTTTTTATTATTTTATTTTTATTATTAGATATTTAAAAAAAAACAGCTTGACGATATTTATCAATCTAGAAAAGCCGTAAGAGCACATTTAAATATGAATTAGAGTAGTATTGAATCTCTAAATCCCAAAAAAAAATTTTCAAATTTTCATAATTTTTTTTTAATACTAAAATTTTTGATGAATTATTTTTTTGATAATTTTTCTTGATACACCGTGGTAAGATGCACATTCAGTATTTTTTTCAAATTTTTATCTCGGATCTATTGAGGATGGCGTGAAATGCACGAAAAAGTACGTTTGTCACTATAGATCCTACGTCAAACCACATAGGGGTTCAAATAAACCGCCAAAATTTCTTATTTAATATCCTTTACAATATTTGCCATACAGCTAGTGATTTGGTTTGGGGGCACTTTTTACTCCCTTACCTAACCACTCTTTGGAAACATAAAAAAAAAATTTTTTGATACCGCGCAACACTGAAAAAAATCTGAAAAAAATCACACATATCTAGAAAAGCCGTAGAAACACATTAAAATATGAATTAGAGTAGTACTGAATCTCTAAATCCCAAAAAAAAAATTTTCAAGATTTCATTATTTTTTTTAGTACTAAAATTTTTGATGAAATTTTTTTTTGATAATTTTTTTTGATACATCGTAGTAAGATGCACATTCAGTATTTTTTTCAAATTTTTATCTCGGATCTTTTGAGGATGGCGTGAAATTAACGAAAAGTACGTTTTTCACTATAGATCCTACGTCAAACCACATAGGGGTTCAAATAAACCACCAAAATTTCTTATTTAATATCCTTTACTATATTTGCCATACAGCTAGTGATTTGGTTTGGGGGCACTTTTTACTCCCTTACCCGGCCAGGCCCTTTGTGCGAAATCATAGTTTACCCCTTGGGTGCATTCACAAACAAACGATTTTGCATGTCCGTTCAAAACGGCAGAAAAAAGATACGGACAGAGGTAGGCCAGCCGCCGCATTATGCATCATGTATCAACTGCTGACCAATGCACAATGGTCCAGGAAGTGCATTTAAGGGGGACCCCTGTCTAGAAGGTCGGAAAATAATGAATTTTCGTGATTTTTTTTCGGATGTTAGGAATAAAGTGAAGTGTTCGGGTATTTTGGTTATTCTTCAAGGTATATTTGAAGATGTATTTTCCATTTTTTGAGTGCACGAATAATGATTATTACGCTATTGACAGCTAGATCCGTAGATGTTGTCTGAAATCAGTACCTTGCTGGTGATATCGGTTCTGAAGCAACGGGGTGTCTTAGAACGAATTCCAATAGATATTCTGAAATTTTAGGACAATATCTAAAGCTTTACCTAGGGGTTTTTGAAAATTCAAAAAAATGCCAAAATGACGGCCATAGATATCAAAAAACGGCTATATTACGCTTAAGATTATTCATTTTTACATGCTGATAAATAAATCAGTCAAATCGGTCGAGTAGATCCTGAGATATCGATACCACCAGTTGAAGAAACATGGTGACCTCATTCTTAAGGCTGTAACTTTTCAACGAAATCAAATATCGAAAAAATCCTTTTAGTAAATATGGTTCGACAATGTTTTAGCCCCAGTTATTTTAAGTAAATTTGTAGAACAAAGTTTTTTTCTATCTCTTTCTAGGTTGCGTTAGGGTCACCATGAAAAAAACGGTTTTTACTCAGTACAGAAATGAAGGATGTAGTATGAGAAATAATAAACATAATAAAACACGTAAGATTCTATAACATGGACTTTTCCATAGTGACTTGTTTTGTTAGATGATACAATAAGTGATAACCGGTTATCTTCATTCAAAATCATGTTTTTTTTTTCAATATAATATACTTGTCATAGTCATGAGTGTCACCCCTCTAAGGGTAACGCCCGGGACGGACCGTCCTACGTCCCCTGGATCCAATCACAGCAAGCAATAGCATGACTAATTTCGTCAAAATTTGCTATTTGAAAATCAAATCCCATATAATTGATAGAACCAGGGGGTACTCAACTTTTTTGTCATAGGGGTCACAATTACGTTTTGTGCATGATGTCGCGGATCGCAAAAAAAACTAATAATAAAGAAGGGTGATGTCCAACATACAACCGCATTGTTCACATAGAACTACAAAATTATTGCCGACGAGAACAAACATTAAAGAAATTCAATAATAAAACTCTGATATAAATATTATATAGTGATACCAAGGGCCGATAAATGAATGCTTTCACTGAGTGAGGAGTTGTCTTTGACATTGTCAAATTAATGCTAAGCATTAACATGTACTGTTGATTGCTCACTGCACTGAAACTGAAATACTGATCTTCTTTAATATCCAATCCAACTAGTTTTTCAGTATCTCTTAGCAAAATTACATCTCCAACGCAGAACGAAACATCTCAAAAGACGCAGAACGGTAACAGGAATCCGAACCGAAACTATTATGTGGTGGCGGCGGAAGCAAAGGTAATAGCATCGAAACAAATTTTCATCATCAGTTTTTCACCGAAGAACACAACTCTCAACCCGGAAACAATAATTAAAATCTCGAAAATTGAATGGACGATTGAGAAAAATCACAAATAAGTCATTAACGATTTATCAGTCATCCAACTAGCGACCGGACGGCAGCAAAGCTTTCCAAATGGTATTTCTCAGGGCGCTGTTTAGTTAACCCTTTCCCGTACAACATCGAGTCTCGCTTGTGGTGAACTTGTATAACATAGGGCGCTAGAACGCTCAGCAGAGTAGTAAAATCACTTGTTGTGTGACGTTTAATTAAATAAAAGGGGTTAAGTTTTTCAAATTGTTTTTTTTTTTTTCAATTCTAGAAGCGAAATAATTGAGAAAGCTTAAAGCCTTCATAATCCAAAACAACATCATTACACCAATAAAAATCCAAACATACTGCTGAATTCACAGAAGCTCCCTTCAGCTTCAAACAAATATACAATCTACTTTGCCCAAATGAAAAGCTCACGTTTTAGAAATTTTAAACTATCACCCCAGTAAAAATACAATTATGATGTGATGCAAAAATACAGAGGCAGTCTCCTCCAGACGGCACGCAAATCGACGCGGCGCCCCCCACCGAACAAAATTGCCCCACACTGTGCGATATTTATCTTTCATTCTTCCTTAGAATCGGGAAAACCCAATTTGTGTGACATTAAAGGGTGTGTCACATCAAATTGCATCACGGAAAAAACGCTGTAGAAATTCGCCCAGTAGACCGATCCTTTTGAAAATTTTAGACAGTAAAATAAAAACTATTAAACAACTTTTGGCATTTTCTTTTTATTCATACTTCGAGCCCAAGCCCGTATGCTCGCACCTTCCTCTTTACCCCGTCCATAAGGTTCTGTACAACGTCAGGTTGTAGTTTTTTTTTGAACAGAAATCCATTTTCTCTTGAAGTCCGCCTCCGATTTGACAACTTTTGGGTTCTTCCGGAGGGCCTGCTTCATAATCGCCCAATATTTCTCTATTGGGCGAAGCTCCGGCGCGTTGGGCGGGTTCATTTCCTATGACACGAAGGTGACCCCGTTGGCTACGTACCACTCCAACACGTCCTTTGAATAGTGGCACGAAGCGAGATCCGGCCAGAAGATGGTCGGGCCCTCGTGCTGCTTCAATAGTGGTAGTAAGCGCTTCTGTAGGCACTCCTTAAGGTAAACCTGCCCGTTTACCGTGCCGGTCATCACGAAGGGGGCGCTCCGCTTTCCGCAAGAGCAGATCGCTTGCCACACCATGTACTTTTTGGCAAACTTGGATAGTTTCTGCTTGCGAATCTCCTCCGGAACGCAGAATTTGTCCTCTGCGGAGAAGAACAACAGGCCCGGCAGCTGACGAAAGTCCGCTTTGACGTAGGTTTCGTCGTCCATTACCAGGCAATGCGGCTTCGTCAGCATTTCGGTGTACAGCTTCCGGTCTCGCGTCTTGCCCACCATGTTTTGCCTTTCGTCGTGGTTAGGAGCCTTCTGAACCTTGTATGTACGCAGGCCCTCCCGCTGCTTGGTCCGCTGGACGAATGAACTTGACAAATTCAGCTTATTGGCGACATCCCGGACCGAACTTCTCGGATCACGTCTAAACTGCTTAACTACGCGCTTGTGATCTTTTTCACTGACGGAGCATCCATTTTTGCCGTTCACCTTCCGGTCGATGGTTAGGTTCTCGAAGTATCGTTTTAGTACTCTGCTGACCGTGGATTGGACGATTCCCAGCATCTTACCGATGTCCCGATGTGACAACTCCGGATTCTCGAAATGAGTGCACAGGATTAATTCACGACGCTCTTTTTCGTTCGACGACATTTTTCCAAATTTACGAAAAATTGACAGTGAAGCATGGCCAACGTGATCTATACACTCTTATCTGATTATAAGCGAAAGCTGAAGATATAATTCCTAAAAATTAAATTTCTACAGCGTTTTTTCCGTGATGCAATTTGATGTGACACGCCCTTTAGCATTAAGAAAAACTGCTGTCTGATAATTGAAGCAAGAAGACTTGACGACCCTGGTGGGCCGCATGTTTAGTATAGCTGGGTTGAACCATCGTAAGGTTCCGAGAAATATTTCAGTTTCAATGAGAGGTTCAGAAGCCTTTAACATGGTGCCTCTGCGTTAATCATTAGTTTTTTGTGTTATTGAGTCTTAGAGCCACTTCGTTTGCTTCTAGCCTTGAAAAAGCTAATCAGAAGCTCAATCAATGAATGGTTCTGGGAACGATCAAGATCATTCGTTTAGTAGGCAGATGCGTAACAATTTAGCATGCAAAATCCCCCAGCAATTTGTTGTGAATTATCATTTACGTCTTAAAACATAGACCCTTTCATCTGCCATGGCGGTGTTTATGAAATGGAATTTCTCTAAGAATAAAGAATGACAACGACAAAAGCTCATAACGGACAGATAAAACTTAATGTCATTAAAATAATAACACGGAAGAGTTTATCATGCTTACACTGGTATTGTTACGATGTCCACAATCTATGAACGCCAGCTCGAGAATGACGAGCCACCGAACTGAGGCGGTTTTTGGGTCGGTTGTTGAGCCAAATTACCGAACGAAACACCAGACGATGATGATCCTAGTTGCTCGAACAAATTATTGGACTGCGTGGAAGGGCTAATCGGTGCCTGGCCAAAACCACTCGGAGTCCCAAATGTTGGTTTACTTCCGAAAGTTGGCGGACTGCCAAAGGATGGCGCACCTCCGAAAGTTGGTGTCCCACCGAAAGTGGGTGCTCCGGCGAATGCAGGAGCTCCTCCAAACGCGGGTTTATCAAATGCAGACGACGTTGGGGAGCCAAATCCTGACTGTGATACGCTGCCACCTGCGGGTTGACTGAATGATCCTCCGACAGGCGCAGGTGAACCAAAACTGCAAGGCAACGAATATGAATTCATATGTTTGCTATTTCTCTAGAAAATATACCTCGTGTTTCCAAATCCAGTTGTATTTGCTGAACCCCCAAATATTGACTGGGCCGACTGTGGCGAACTAGGTTGTCCAAATGCCGGTGCTCCAAATCCTCCCACGCTGGCACTCGTTGTAGCCCCAGCAAATATGTTGCTCGTGTTTCCAAACGATGAGGTACCACCAAATATAGACCCTCCTGCAGCTGCTGGCGGTGTCGAGCCAATTGTTCCAAAAAGTGATCCACCAGTGTTGCTGGCAAATACACTCGAAGCAGCCGTTGTCGGCGTTCCAGATCCAATTCCACCGAAATAACTGGCGCCATTGTTTGCTGACCCTCCACCTCCAAATATCGAACCTGTACTGACTCCTGATGGAGCAGTTGACACCTCAACAGATCCAAAAACATTGGTAGAGGGAGCTGTGTTTGCCATTGCGAAAGGCGAGCTGGCTGACGTCTTACCAAAACTAGAACCTCCAGCATCGCTAGTTACCGATCCAAAAAGACCAGTCCCAGGTGTACTAGCACTGGTAGCTACCGGTGTGGTTGAAAAAACTGTAGTTGTCTGGGTTGTATCAGTGACAAATGAAGGAGTTGCGGTGGCATTACCACCGAAAATAGAGGCCACAGTAGCTTTGGGCACCGAGAAGGAAGTGCTACCGAAAATGTTAGAAGTGGTGGATGTGGCTGAAGTTGAATGTGGACTGCAGATGGTGAATGATCCGAATAGGTTGGCTGTGGAATCTGTGGTCGATGCTACATTAGATGCGGTTGGTACAGTGGTTTGTGTCGAAGATGTTGGAGCAGTTGAACTGACGGTTGCAGCAAACCCAAATGAGATGCTGGATGTCGTAGGTAGAGCCGCTGTTGTGGCTGCAGCTGCAGTAACGGCGGTAGTTGTGGCGGTAGAAGATCCTGTCGATGTTGTTGAGATGCTAAACGTTGGAGTAGTAACTCCGAAAACAACACTTGTTTGAGTTTTTTGAGTATCTGCCTTAATAGACAAATCAGTGGGTTTGGTGTGAGTTTCCGAAGATCCAAATGAAACTCCAATATTTGCAGTGGGTGCAGCAGGTGGCTGGATGGATCCAAACATATTGGATGAAGTTTTAGCTACCGGAGCAGCGGACATAGTGCTAACCATCGTTGCTGGCGAAGACTGTACGGAAGCGTTCGCTGTTGATGTAACCGCCCCAAAGGACAAACTACTAAATAAGCCAACGGGCGGCGCAGACGTCGCGGAACTCGGAATCGTCGTTCCTGTTGTAGTATTTTTACCAAACACTGGCGTAGTGCTGGTCAGATTCGTAGCAGTTGATGAAGCCTGTGCGGGAACAGTGGTAGGTTTTGCTACAGATACAAACATACTTGGAGTTCTTGGTGGCTCAGTTTTATTCCGGTCATCCTTTTGCAGCAAGCTTGTAATTCCAGGAAACGAAGCTTTTACTGCCTCATCATTTTTGCTAGTTGACATTGGAATTTCTTGACTGATAAAATTCTTGGGTTTATCATTATTCTTCGCTTCAGATTGGTTCTCTTTCGCGACATCAGCGATGGAAACAGGTGTTTGGTCGACAGGTGTTGGTGGTTGCGAGGGTCCAAATGATAATGGACCCGTATTGGTTAGTCCAAAACTGAATACAGAAGATTGCTTACTAGTATTATTATTAGAGCCAAAGTTCATAGCAGGCTTGGCAAAGTCAGGAGCCGAACTAAAAATTTCCGGTTTGGTAATATTTTGAACCGATGAACTAGTAAACCCGAATGAAATTGTGGGCTTTGATGGAAGCTCTTGGGGTTCTTTTTCCTTCGGACCCATTGTTAAAGTTGGATTAGCAGGAACTGGTTTAATAGTGGTGTTTCCGAAAATTGTTGTCTCTCTTGAACCTGATTGCTCCTTCGGTTTAAAGGGTTGATCTGATGGCTGTAAATTTTGAATGATTAGATAAATTTGAGTATGATACTTGAGACACTCCACCGATCAACACGAATTTTCAAAGAATTTTTTAACTTTGCCATCTTTATCGGCACTATGAACGGTGCCATTTTACTGTATTAGTTTTTTTAAAATACGATCATGACTAATTTTTGAAAAGGGGTTATGCAAAAATACGCTGTCTTATAGATTTCTAGCTGTCCCGGCAAACGTCGTTCGGCGATATCAATTATTTTTAGTGTTTTTAGTTGCTAAATAAAAAATAACTAATATATTGTGAGTATGTTCGAGTGTTTCAACGACGCATAAAATTAATCGAATAGGAGCGATGAAAGATAGATTCCACATGAATATTGAGCAGATACGTCAAAATGTGACTGTGGGAAAATGGTTTCCATTTTTTGATGAAGATCGAACGGATATGTGGGGATGGGATCTATGATATACAAAAAAATGGAACGCTATAGATGATTAGTTAAACAAAACGCACACATTTTTTTAATTCAATTTATTTTGTTTACACAACTGACATCTTTGATCTCTCGAATGTTAAATGTAGAGTGAGAAAAGTAAGAAATTTTTGTCGTAAAATAGAAAAATTAAATAAAGAAAACGATATTTATTTCGTCAAATTTGTATCCCGTTGGTCAAAAATACGCGCCATATTTATTGATTCAAAAGCGTGTTCAGCTCACCCGGAAATTCATTGTCATATTCACATCACAGAAATGGAACACGCAGCTCAATGTCGGATTGCGGTTGCCACATTTGCACAACTCGATTGGACTTGGGTCCAACGAATTTCGTAATGCAGTAGGCGTGGTGCTTATAATACGTAACGCTAAAAATCCAGGTTTTGGATCTCCTCATCTCACCTTGCGTAACGCAATTCTTATAATACGCAGAAAGTAACGCAACCTCAACCAACCTCCCCTCCCCCCTTTCTCACGTTACGCAATTTGTGCATGCCATATTGCGATCCGTTCGGGTATTTCTGACTCAATGGGATTTCAGAACACTGGTGTGTAGTTGATAAAGTAGATGGATCTGGAATTTACGAGGAAGTCACACTATCCTTATACACTTTTGTGCGTATAAGGTAATTTCACTTTTGACATTCAATTCAATTCGCTTTTGGACAGAATACGTGCAGTGTTGTAATAGAGCTCATTGAAGATTTCTTTTTTTGTTTGAACACACGTGCTGTAATGTCATGAGCAATGCCCTCAAAAATATGTGCATTGGTCCTACACCAGCCCCGTTCTGGGCAGTCATGTTTTTGAAGCCAACATCTCGGGAACAAAACAGCTGAAATGTATGTGGTTTTGACCCCATTTTGAACTCTACTGACAGTTGTATCAGCTAAGATGCAGACACTTTTACCCTTAGAAAAATCCTCGGTCGAAAACTACTAAATACATTTGGTAATGAAAAATTAGTAGAATGTACAAATTTTTTGTACATATTGTCAACAAACCCGCATCCCTACCAGATATTAGTATATTTTACTCGATAACATTAGTAAGCTTGGATATTGTCATATCTGAAAATTGGTGAGAAAAGCGCGTATTAACAATTTTCATTGTTCCTATAAGGCAATACGGAGGTATAATAAGGATATAATTCTGATACGTGCATTTTCGGCGAGAAAATGTAGCCGATATTGGGCTTCCGAATCATTGTTCTGCTTGACATATGTGTTTATTAGTACGGTCGAAAATGACTATAGATTGGTAGTATTTACCAAAAAATTCGTTATATTTACTAATTATTTCTCTCAGTGTATAGTTTTGAACCTTGAGATGTTAGGCGGCTCGCACACCGGAGCAATAAGCAACTGTCAACATGCAATAAGCAATATTATCGCCAATGGATTTTTCCATTTAATCTTTGTTGATCTCGCACACCGACGCAATACGATATTGCTGTCGTCTTTACAGAGCAACACATGTCGCTAGCAACACGGCCTGTCGGTTGAAGAGCAACTTATCGCCCATATTTTGACAAGTTTTGTACATTAAGCCGATTGTTTGCATAATGTCAGGGGTTTTTATTGCTCTGGTATGCGAAGAACAACAAAATATGTTGCCTGTTGCATATTGCGTATTGCAGTTTGCTAGTTGGTTATTGCTCCGGTGTGCGAGCCGCCTTAGGGTGAGACAGGCGATATCGAAATCCTAGCGGTATGATATATAATTTAAGACCTATCATCATGGCTACCAAGTTTTTTGGGTATAATTTCGAAAAAATCGATCGAGAAATCGAGTGGCACGTGATTTATTTACAGCCATTTCATCCAAATCGATATAATGGTTCTCAGATTTTCATGAAAAGTGGTAGATTTGTTTTTTATCGCAAAATATTAGATCCGTTTTTTTTCAATAGGGTGCCCGTTTCTATTTTAGGGTGGTACGAAAAATAAATTTTTTCGCCGTATTTCTAAAAATATATTTTTGCGAAAATTCATGATTTTGAACGGTGTTATTAGCGTGGAAAGAGAAGAGGATCTTTTTCAAGGGAAATTTATTTCTACCGCAAAGGGTTAAAATTCTATGAAAAATTAATTCCTCAACTGCCCAGGATTAATTTTTCTCCAGGTATTGAAGACAATATGGACTTTATTGGGTTAAGATTTAGTTTTTTAGGAAAGTTATTGGGATTTTCAGAAAAATATTGAAAATTTTAACTTCATTTTTAATTTTTTTAAATTATTATTATTTAATTATTTTAATATATGTACAGTAGGGTGGCAGCAAAAATTATCATGTCAAATTTCTAAAACCGACCATGTGCATTTTGTTTATTGGTACAAAAAAAAATGACCTGCGCAAAGTTTCAGCTCAATCGGACATGATTAGGAGGTGCCTCAAAACAATCAAACTTTTGATTTTTCAACCCTCGAAAATCTTCGGTTCTTTAAATTCGATGATTATTTTTTTCCATACATTAAACCACTTGGGCTAAGTCGCAAAAGGTCAATTTTCGGCCAAAAATTTTTCTTGAGATTTTCGAGATAACCAGATCTCGACGTTTTATACATTTTGAAGTCATTTGGCATCGAAAACAAAATCCCAATAACTTTCCTAGAAATCTGAATCTAGACCCAATAAAGTCCATATTGTCTCCAATAACTGGAGAAAAATTGATCCTGGACAAATAAGGAATAAAATTTTCATAGAATTTTAAAATTTGCACGTTTTGCAGGTGGAATTTACAAGCCGCTGGCGAATTTCTTCCAAATTATGAAATTTCATCCCCCCCTTGGGAGATTTTCGAGGGTCAAAAGCGAAAATGTGCGTTTCGATGCACTTCTAAATCAAACTTTTCTATCTTTTTTTAAATTATTATTTATATTTATATTTTTCAAAAAATATTATTAGGGTGGCAGCAAAAATGGTCATGTCAAGTTTCAAAAATCGACCATGTGAATTTTTTTTCAAAATTTCAGCTCAATCGGATATGATTTAGGGGTGCCTGAAAGCTCTCAAAGTTTTAATTATTTGATCCTCGAAAATCTTCCAAGGGGGAAATTTAAAAAATCGATTTTCTTTTCCGATGCCAAATGACTTAAAAATGCGTAAAACGTCGATATCTGGTAATATCTCGAAAAAAAACTTTTGGCCGAAAATCGACTAAATCATGTCCGATTGATGTGAAACTTTGCACAGATCATTTTTTTGGGCCAATGAACAAAATGTACATGGTCGGTTTTTGAAATTTGATGATGGAAATTTTTCTATACATCCATTGTCACTCTAATGTATTTAGTATTAGAGATCTTTCAAAATAAAGTAAAAATACAAATACAGGTCGTACTCGATTATATACTGACTTGATTATATATGATTCGATTATACACTATTTTGGACTCGATTATATACAGTTTGAATTTTTTTACTAGCTGAACCGGCAATATAATTTATTTCTAGAGTATATTTTGGTTGGTAAAAATAACGAACATATTTCAAGAAAGTTTGTATGTTATTGTTCAGATCTGTAAAATTGATCTGAATGATATTTTTTATTGCGAAACATACATATTCGTATGTCTTTTTTTGGAATTTTCCCTTTTTATTTAAAATATCCTTGTTTTATAGATATGCATAGTAATTTTTTTAGAAATTTTCTATTTATCTCAAATGAGGATATCTCCTATCATTCTAATTTAGGTGATCATTCTAATTTAGGCTATCATTCTAATTTAGGTGAAGTGAAGAGAAACTCACAAAATAAATGGACGGCGCAGATCTGATCAACCGTTATCCTGTGATGATGAGTTATACGTACGTGGGAAAAACCTTGTTCTATATATAACATACGGCTTATTAGAAAACGTAATATTTCAACGTTACGAACTATTATCAGTACAATGGACTAAAAATAATGATTTTGAAAATGTTGATTGAATTTTCACCAAGAATTGTTTATAACAATATTACAGCGAAATTAAAAATTCCTATACCTATTATCCGACACTGTGCTCATGCGGATCCCCGGACACAACGGCATCGCAGGGAATGAAGCGGGCGACCGATTTCCCGGAATCGATCACATTGGACCGTTTTCCACTCGGGAGGTGCCACTGGACGACATGAAGTTGTGAATCACCAACTCTTTTCGCACCTTTTAGACCGAAAGGTGCCTAGCAGAGAGAAGGCAGTTTCTCAGAAAAATCAAGGGCTCGACTGTCAGGTTCAACGACGAGAAAAGAATGAGAGAACGACGAATTCTGTCCGAACTGAGGACCGGTCACTACTCGGTCTCACATGGATTCACAGAGGACCTTTCCAACTACTCTGCGACCACTGCCAAGATCACAACTCCGTCGAAACATGATGATCTGTGAAATCTCCATGGAATCAGCGGGAGTATACGAGATGTCTTGAGCGGCTATTCAGCGAGAGTAGCAGCGCTTTTCTGCTACTTAAAAGATACAAATCTATTTTTCAAGATTTAGTGTCTGAACGATGGGTCAGTCAAGAAGATCTTTGTTCCTTCCCCTCCACGATGAAGGGGAATAAGAACGTATAGGTATTTTTAACGGCACGGCTTTCTCTCCACTGGCCTTGAGCCATGGTTCGAAGATATTCTTCCCATCTGGTCCAGCGAGCAAACAGCAATTTTTTTGTTAAATTATGTTTTGAAAATGGTTTTATATGTAACGAATTTCATGCCAACTCGACTGGTCGTTGGTAGCACCATCTCAGATAGCAGTAAAACGTTGTGAGTGTCAACACATGGGTCTTTTAAGCAACTTTGCATATTTGAAATATTCAAAAAAGAATTAGACTACTTTTTGAAAAGCACCAAAACATTTTTTCTCGATTCTTTCAAAAAATTATAACTCAAAAACCATAATACCTACAAAATTGTCATCAAACGATGAAGTGTAGGAAATTTGAATTTTTATAAAAAAATAAAAAAAATTTTTTGAAAAAAAATGGCTGTAACATACTAAAAAATATTGAATTGCTAAAATGGTGCGATTAATCAATGAGCATAATTCAGCAAAAATGTTTAGAATTGCGTTACGATTTAAGAAACATATAAACTGTTACAAAAAAATGGTTTTGGTCTACCAGTTGTTTGACAATATGTGCATTACAAATATAGTTTTTGAGATATTCCATTTTTAAACTTTATTTTTAACTTTTTTTGGATTATTTTTCTTATTTATACTTTTTTAGAACCGCAAAATTACAATCTGTAGATGCGGTGGACCGATAAGGGCGGATACGGAAACCGAATAAAAATGGCAACTTTTAGCTTTTCAAAAATTAGTCGTGATCGTATTTAAAAAAAAAACAATATAAATAAAAAATGTAAAATTTAAATGGTTTTGTGTTGATTGGTGGAATGCCTCTACTATGAAAATTCTTCTTACCTGAGAAATTGGCCCAAAACTATATGCAGCAGGGTTGTTAATGTTTGCATTCGCAGTCATTGTAGCACCGAATGCTGTCGGATTCTTTATATTGGAATTTACTGGTGTTGGCGTAAAATTAAACGACGCAGTGGTTGTCATAGTTTGGGCTGCGACTATAGGCTGTATTGCTGCGGAAACATTGGTATCTGGAATAGGCTTGGGTGCAAATGAAGGAACGGCCGATGCTTTGGGTAATTCGAAGCTTTTGGTAGGCTCTATAGGTGCAGCTTTAACTGGGGTCGCTTCTTTCCGAGGCTTAAATTTTTCTTCCATTGTTTTCGAAACAGCAGGAGCACAAGTGATTGGACTAGCGGCCTCCGTCATCACTTTCTCTTTCTCCAGATGTAATCGTCTCACTTCATTACGACGTTCCCGCACCACTTCGGAGTTGAGCCCTACACGATCTGGTCTGCCGGGTTTGATGATGGTAATTTTTCTATTTCTCAGCATGTTTCGCAGAGAGCTCATTTTGGTTTCATTCATTCGACAAGCATCTTCACGTACCTTGTCAGCGATGGTCATGGATATAATCGAATCGGTCAACGAATCGATAGCCGTCTCATTGGGGGGTTCCTTCATTTTTCCTTTCTCCAAACCACGGATGTTCTCACGCATTCCAAGGTCTCTCTTGATAAGGCCTAGCTTTTCACGATGCCGATTGAGAATTTCCTGTTGTTTTTTGAGCGTTTGGTAAAGAACCTCTAAGCTGGGCACATGCATTCTTCGTTTGGAATTCAAGTCATTAGCTTGTTGTATTGAGGACCATTGAGCGTCAATTTGCTTGTTTATAATCTGCAATTGATTCTCGTTCACAGCGAACATATTTTGGAGGCTGGCGAGTTGGCGTCGACTAGACTGGGACATAGCATGCGTTTCCTGGAACTGATTTGGGCTGGGATGTTTGTAGATAGAATTTTTACTATTTGCCTCAGCTACCATCGCAAATGCTTCGTTGAGACCTAAACGCAAAGCTTGTACATCGGAAATGAGGGATTCCGTGCTTTCGGCCGCCTGCACGCTCAGATCTTGGAGTTCTTTGAGGTTTTTTATAATTTTTGCGGAATCTTCTTTCGAACCAACATCAATACTCAGAGATTTACAGCGATTCTGCAAATCTAAGAGTTCCTTGTGTATTTTGTTGATCTCCTCTGTTATCATTGAGCGGATCACTAAGTTAGTATCATCGGAAGACTCAGGCTTTCTCTGAGCGGGCCTTTGCTGTGTTTGCTGAGAAACGCTCCCCACGGAAGCAGAACGAATCACTTCAGTGGCAGGTGTGGGTGTGTACGTTGAGGGCACTGTCACCAATGGTTTTGATGGCTCCGGTGCCTTCACTGCTTGAGATGAAAATGTTTTTAGCTGTGATTGCGGAGTTTGCGGTGGCGTGGGAACCTGATTTGCGGCACTACTTCCGAATGCAACTGGCTTAGGCGCGTCTATGGCTGCTGCTGGAGGAGCACCTCCGAACGTTATTTGTTTCCCAAAAGATGGAGTTATTGTCGTAGCATTCGTACCAGCAACTGATGTCGCAGTATTTCCCCCAAAAAGATTCATAGGAGACTTATTTTCACTAGGGCTGAAGAACGATTTCGTTTTAGCTATTGCTGGAGTTGAGGTAGCTCCAACGGGAACGGCAAACGAAATTTCAGCGGATGAAGCTGGCGCTGCAACAGGCTTTACACGATTATTGAAGTCGATTTTCTCGAATTTACCCGACATGTCAGATATCGGTTTCGGGGGTGAACACAGGCTTGGCGCATTCGGCGTCAAGTTCAGCACATTGAACGATACCAGTAGACCATATGTGGATAGTAGATGTATCATTGGCATAACAGGAAATGTCTGCTCTCCTATGGTCACTTGGTGGGTACAGCCGGTTTCCAGTACTAATCCTACTGGGAATGATTCTTGTTTATCAGACGTCAATGGAAGCTCCGCCCTTGCTTCGTCTGTTGTGGTCCACTGACACCAGGTGGGCGTCTCACCGGATTCGGTTGTTCCCAGAATACCCACTTCCATACTATTTACCGATGCCATGAGTAAGAGATTCCAGGGCACAATATGCAACAAAAATACTTGACCTCTTCTCGGACCACTTTGGCTGTAGCAAATATCGTCATAATTGATAAAAACCGGATTTCCAGATTTGGGTGCGTTTATTATAAACAGCGCAGGAACACTATCTTCCGCATGAGGCAGAAACACAGCGGCAAATTGGTAGGTGGATAACCATTGCAATGCAATCACGTCGAAATTTCCTTCCAGTACCCCACTTGGGCACATTATTGTTCTCGCTGGTTTCAAATCGGGTTTATATTGAACAAGTTTTCCGTTCGCAAATCCAACCACCAGTTGCTTTCCCTTTGGGCTCCAACAGGCACAAATGGCCTTTTCATTTTTATCCAGAGAATGAAACTCCAATCCTGATTGCTCCTTCAATGTGTAAACCGACAATGCCCCATTTTCGGCACGCAGCGAGAATATATTGTGTATAACCGGATTCCATAGTATCTGAGTGCCTCTCACATTGGCTTCAGGTGAAGTACGAATTTCCTGCAGCTTGACAATCGAAGCTGTGAGAAACGAAGCAACAGCATAGATGTAGATAAATGAAACTCCATTTACACTGACGTCAACAGCTAGAAGCGAATGATCGCTACTAACAGCAAGTTGGAACGGTTCACTTGGTAGTGCGATTGTACGGAGTGGAACAATCTCGTCTATAACACGCTCTTGGGTGATATCTTTGAGCTGTAACACTGAAAGACCGAAACTTTAAATGGGGTTTTTAATGGGGTTTCAGCTACTCTTTTTAAATACCTCTCAGATTACGATCGGTTGCTCCGGCGAAAATCAGACCATGTACACTGGCCGCTGCCAGTAGATTGCAGCCATTTTGCACATTACCGTTCCCCTTGAATATCGGTACTTTGCTCTGGAGTTTGAATTTAAGATTCTACGCAAAAAAAAGAAAATCCGAAAGCATAATCTTGTTTGATTTCAAAGCAAAAACATCGCTCTTACCGTTACATCCAGTCCTTCAGGTGCTGTGGTAGCCATTTGCGTGGAATAATCAGTGATATTTCGTCAAATTCCGTAATATTTCTCAAAGACTCACAACAGTTACACTTTTTGACCGAGAAGTACGACAGAGAATAAAAACAAACGCGGCTGTTCATGTTTATGGGGTAAGCGCCCTTCGTCTGTTCAAACACTGTTGCCAGATAATAACAGTGTCGTCACAAAAAAGCGGCACTACAGCCAACATCCGCTTTATGCCGGATTTACAATCATCCACAATGAGCGCGATTTTTTTCCTTCAATCGCGATTTTTACTCGTCAACCAATCAGAGCAAAGCGCGAAATCACCCATGATGCTTCCTTTACAATGCAGGCTTTTAATCGCATGCGAAATACTCACTCGCGATATTTTTCAATACAGCTCTTTACAATGCTTAGCGATATCGCGCGATAATTTGTCATAATCTGTCTGTCAAACCTGCATCCCTCTAATCATACTGTCATTATTTGTTATGGACAAGATCGTACTAGATTGGTGGAACGAAATCATATCGCTAGAAATGTGAATGGAAGTATAAAACTCCAAATAATTAATAATTGAAAAACTAACGAATTCAATCAAATATTAACAAAAATGTGTACAAATAATTATGATTATGCAGCAATACGCTTGCAATAAGTGATCGATTCAGCTCTCACTTTATTAAGCGTTTCATATGTACAGAGCTGAACATTTCTTTCGATATCGTTCCACCCATCAAGCATATTTTGTTCCACCTGTCTGATGTATATAGTGTCTCCTATCAAAACAACGCGATTTTCGCAGCCAAAGCTTGGAGAGCTCTATCTTTTTTCGCACTGTAGTGCACCCGTGGCCGAGTGGTTAGCGTCTCACATTATCATGCCGGGTGTTCGGGTTCGATTCCCGTTCTGGCCGGGGGATTTTTTCGTCAAAGAAATTTCCTTCGACTTGCACTGTGATCACGCGTATTCTAGAGCTTGCCCCTCGGAATACATTCAAGGCGTGTTATTTGGCTTAGAAAATCTCAACTAAGTATTAATAAATGACGCTAGTTAATGCATACGTTGAGACGGCAAAAGTTCCACAGGGAACGTAAACGCCATTCAAGAAGAAGAAGAAATTTGACAGACAGATTATGACAAATTATCGCGCGATATCGCTAAGCATTGTAAAGAGCTGCATTGAAAAATATCGCGAGTGAGTATTTCGCATGCGATAAAAAGCCTGCATTGTAAAGGAAGCATTACGCGTTTTAATTTGCGCTTTAAATTCTCGCGTAACTTTTGAAAAGGTCCTATGTAACAAATGTAAACAAATCGAGTTAATGGATGCACGCTATTAGTTTTCAATCATTGAATGTATTACAAAAACAATCGTTCACGTATCTATCTTCTTCATCTTTTTGTCGCCGATACAAAAAATATCCAATGTACAGATTCGAATTTTAAGCACCCGACTGTTACTTCGGACGCCACTTTCCGCCGACGGCCGAAACGTCCGAAGTAACAAAGCAGTCAAAACAACTCGCAAGCGTACTCCGGTCGTTTTGGAATTTGTTTCTTACAGGTGTTGTTATCGATTTCAGTGCAATTCAACGAGTAATCAATAATAATCAGTTTTGAGAACGAAATTCTGATATTTGGATGGTTGTTTATTAGTTAGTTTCAATTTTTTATAGTGCAACGTAATATGTCCAATGTGCAAACGCGGGCAGTCAAAACGTCCAATGTAACATTTTTCGCTCCGAGGCTTCAACCTTAATCTCAAATCACGGAACAATAGTTACGATTGGTTTTACGGAGTTATTCTTGACAGCTAGTGGTGAAAACAGTGATAAAAATTGATAGCTTTTAAGACAATTCGCGAAATAATGTTCGGGTCTTCAACTACGTTTTTCTCGAGTTGGCGAAAATGTTACATTGGACCTTTTCAAAAGTTACGCGAGAATTCATCGTTATCTTTAAGAGTACATTTTAAAAAAGCTCTTTGATACTATTTTCCACTAATATCAGAAAATTGGAGAAGGTGGATTTTATTTCTAAAACAACACACTTACACAACGCGATACATTAAAATTAAAAATGTGGTAACAGCTTTTGAATAGATGAGAAATACTCTGAATTTACAATGAAACTACATCCCATGAAAAGATTTCTCTAACTCCGGGGCGCGCAGATTTTTGCAAACGCGCCCTTAGGCCAGGCGCAAATTGAGAAGCGTATAGCGCGAGTAATTTGGCGCGATATAGTGCCTGTTTTTGTGGCTAATGAAAACAGATAGAACGGCGCAAATTGGCGAGGAAACCCGAGATGGCGCAGCGCTCGTGAGAGACGACTCGCGTGACGTTGTGGCTGAACCACAGTTTTTCGTGCTTGTCGTGCCGACTGTGATGGTTGTGGTGGTGAACAATCATATAGCGCCGTGAGTCTGGCACTGTATGGTTGTGCCGGTCGGGTAGTTGTGTTAGTAAACAAATATATCGCGCAACTCTGTGTGAATCAAAAATTGTATGCGAGTGGCACGTAATCCACAGCAAACTGCGACTCAATATGCTACGTTTGTGGTACACATGAGTCATGTTGGTCGTCTTGTGCTAGCTCACAAGCGCTATACGCTCCTCAATTTGCGCTTTGCCTTACAGTAGCCGTTCAGTATTACATTGATATCTCTAGGCCATGTTTGCGAAATCACCTTTTGGGGGAAGTCAAGATGGTTTTCAATCAAATCCGCGTCGTTCACTCGATCGGGGGAATAAATAGAGAGTTGCGTCAGTCGTGAGTATCGTAATCCATATTTGATCCACCGTCGAGCTTACAGAAGAAATAAGCGGACGGGATTTTAAACCCGAGTGAACATCGAGCAGAACACCGCCTCCAATGCTTTTGGTGCTGTTCGAAGTCGACCTGTATTGTCGATAAAATGAGCATTTGTTGTCAAAAATCTGCATCGTCGAAGTATTATCGTTGAGCCAAGTTCCAGAAAGAGCGTAAATATCATAGCACTCGTCACTGAATGCTGATTGGCACTCGGCGAAAGGGCTGTTGAACCCACTAACGTTTTGGTAGTACATCAGGGCTTTCGAGGAGAGAGGTATGATGTTACTATCTCGCGAATTGAAGTCGGAATAGGAATCGAGGATATGTCAGGACAGGAATACTTGCATTGGCGGACAATTTGGAAGACCTCATCTTCAGCACTAAATTCAGGGTTAGTGACGACTTAGATGACAAGAATGGGAAAAAGAGCGACCGATGTTCGAACACAGCTGATGGCACGACTGAACTAGGCGGATGGAAGTCCCAGATATTAATTGTATTTGGCGTCCCGGTTCGGATGAAGGAGAATGTGGTTCTTCTTTTTCTTAGTGCCATACGTTTCTAGAGGAACTTCCCCGTCTCAACGTAGTATTACTTGCGTCATTTTTATTAGTACTTAGTTGAGTTCTCTATAGCAAATTACATGCCTTGAATGCATTCTGAGTGACAAGCTCTAGAATACGCGTGACCATAGTGCAAGACGGGGAAAATTTCTCTGACGAAAAATTCCACCGACCAGAACGGGAATCGAACCCGAACTCCCGGCATGTTGTATATGACGCTAACCACTCGGCCACGGGAGCACCAAAAAGGTGAGTGTAAGAGCCCCCGCAGACTGCAGACTGATTTGTCGGCTGATAGTTTGGTCGGCTTTTTAATCAGTACGGAGAGGTATGCATGTGCGTACATTACACCGATTCAGTTGGGTTGGTTTTTACACCATAAGGCCGACCCGATCAAACTGTTGATTGACAGAAAGTCTGTAGTATGCGGGGGCTCTAATACCCTTCAATAATGATGCGTGCATCCTGGTATCAGTGATATTATTGAAAATGCAAATGACAATGCAGTTCAAGAACATCCAGAGAACATTGAAGCTAAATCTGGGGTGGCATTGCGCATTTCGAAATGAGTAACTCGTTTCGAGAAAATTCTAACTCAAATCGAAATGGTTTTAGTATTATGTATATTTTTCAAGTTCATATTTTCGGTGTACTAGATTTAGAGCAAAATTTGTCTCGTAATCTTTTGGGTTCGTAAACAATGCTAATCAAAGGCATGTCAAAATGGTCGAAACGAACAAAAATCACTCGTTTCGAAATGCGCAATGTCACCCCTGCTTTAATGGTTTTGCTCAAGACGGGTCTATGGTAACAGTACGGAAGAAAGCAGAAGGGGAATTATTTCCTTGAAGCGTGAAAGAGACAGACTGATCACGAGCGAGCTTGGACACAAGCGTATTGTGTATTGTTTGCAAACAAAACACAGTAAACTTCCAAGATGGCTGAAGAGTGGTTTTAGCAAGTTGGCCCACCTTAGGATATACTTCTACGCGCCTTGGTTTTGCTTATGCGGCGTGATAAGTAAATGAGTTTGAAGTTCTCATGTTGATGAAAGCAAGATGTATAGAAGTATTACTAAGGTGAGGCCGTATCTTCAGTAAGTTAGTGAGGGGAGTGGTAAGTAGTGAGGAATGTGAGAGGGGATTATTTACAAAAAAAAGGCGGCAGAGAGACTGCCGAGTGATTGTGTCACAAGTGTGTTAGATTCTGCTTGAGGAACAAATTTTCTTCGAGTCTTATCAATGGTTAATGATGATTTATTTGCAGCATGAAACGACGACCGCAAAGTCTGTGATGGAATTTGGTTGGAGTTTACATTGACCAGGAACAATCGCAGCTGAAATTCTTGCTGGATCGTGTCATTTTTTATTTGCATCAGTCTAAGGTATTTGTTCTCATTCTGGTTCAATCGCCATTTCTCCAGGCGTAAATCGATAGCATATCGACGATGTCGTTTGAAAAGAGTAGTGAGAACTACATAATGTTTTTTTCTTTATTTTCACTGTGGATCATGATGTCGCCTAGGAATGCATGGAGTCCATCCGAACCTGTTATCATCCTTGCCATCTGTTTCTGGAATGCGCCAAGAGCTTAACCGTTACTTCGGTACAGGTAACGATGGGTGTTGATTATCATAAGTTTCTTTGACACATGGACTTCTACTCGCAGGTACACGTCGGTAAGATGAATAATACTGGGGACACGTTTGCCGACTAGTTTGAGGCGAATATCTCCGGGCGTTGGGAGAGTGTGGTTTGCTCCAAGCGCTGCCTCGAGTCCGGTGGAATAATCGGCGCAGATACGCATGTATGCCAATGATAAGGAGCTGCCCGATCGGAGAATTTGATGAGCGTGATAATATCCATACGTTGGAGCAGTTCCGATTCTTCTTCTACTTTTTAAGCGGCACAGAAAGGAACCGCTCGCTTGTATCAAAAAATTGACTGCCCATCGTGTTTTAGGTTCAGACGAACTTTAGTTTTAGTGCAGTGACTCAGATGTTATTAAAAAAAACTTCGAAGCCCCGAGTTAGGAAGTGCTAATCATTACAAAGGAACTTGGAAAGTTTCACCTGATTGCAGTGTGCAGCAAGTGGTTTTAACCAAAGATCGAATGCATTCATCAGTCCATTCCAATTACGTTTAGATATTTGACCGAAATTACGTAGAAATACTCCATTCGAACTGGCTTATGATGTTCAATGTACTGAACTCCCCTACCGAATCAAGAGGTTCTTCATGCACGAATGTTACATCCATTTGTGTGGAATTGAACGTAGGTCAATAATCTTATAATTTTTTTGTGTGATCACCGAAATGTCGAAACAAAAGTCGAGCTTAAGATCCGCTTAGGAGCCGTAGAAGTTGACGGAAACATATCTCGTACGACTCTGTATATGCATCACTGACTGAATCGTCTTCATTTGCGTTTTCTTGTCTTTCTTGTTGACCATCTTGTCGCCTGCGGATGTTGACTGAGGACTGACAATGCTCTGAAATGCATAGCTCCACACTATCAGCACGGAAATGAAGAAGTTTTACCGTCTGTTGTTGTTGGTTTTGATTGACTGTTTCTTGATCTGCCGAACCGCCTAAACCGAAGCTGAACGATTCTTCCACCAACGCCACATCATGCTTGAGGTTTGACAGGCCCTGGCATTCGGTCATCAAACCATAGGTGTTCACATCGGATGTATCGGAGCTTCGATAGGATATGGGTGTCTGTCGTCGTTTTGAGGCTGCAGTTGAACACCAAATGCCTCGCACTCGCACGGTTCACCACCCCGGCACAAGTGACGAAATTATCGGTTTCGTTCTTAATAAGGTGAATGCAATCGTAATGCTTACAGAACAAAGACTTTTGCTGTCCAAATATCAACTTCGGCTTCAACTTGTCCACAACCTGATGGAACGTGAAATTGCGTTGTTCATATGACAAAAGAAAATTCAAAACCGTAACGCTGAGGTTACACAGTGGAGCCGCACCTTTCCCAAGTCATTCAGGGTGCTACCATCCTGCCTGAAGCAAACTTAGTACTTTGAGAACCGTACCGAAAATCATTTACCGACAAAAGTTTGATGTTTGAGAGCTAAGCTCATGCTTCCCGATATTCTTCCTCAACCATCATCATTTGTTCGTTGATATATCCGATGCAGCGAATCAGTGCGATGAATCTTTAACTTCAGAAGGTTTTGCGTACGTGACTTCGATCGGTTCTGACATGAACAGTGGAAAACCGACACAAAACTCGAAGCACAGAATGCCCAAACACGATACTTTGTAACCCGCGACGCTGGTGAAAGCGCGCGAGCCAGTCGCTACCGGGGTTTTGCGCAGATTAGCGGTTGATTTAAGCGCCACTCCCGCGAGGGAGACCAACCACCGTGTTCTTAATTGTTGCCCGACTATTGAGACACCCAAAACCTTAGGGCGGGTTTGTCCTTCAATCTCGAAAACCCGGTTTGTTCCACGACTGTTTCCTGCGCTCTACAAAGACCCGCGACACCACTCGTCCGCGATAAAAAGTAAGCACAGAAGAGCTACAAAATCGGTTCCAGAAACGTCGTTTCTGCCGAAAATCTCATCATCGGCCCTACTCGTTATAACGATCTTCCATCCACCTCGAAACTAGCTTCAGAGGGCGGGGAACGGGGGTTGATGAATGTACTACAAAAGAAAAGGAGTCCCAATCCTGGGCTCGTGACCTAACTTCAAACTAAACACGGTTTGTCGGTAATTAGGCTACCGCTGGCCAGTAAATGAATCAGATTTTTTTTCTAATTCTACATTGAACGTCATTTATTGTTCATAACAAAAAAAAACAGAACGTCAATTCAATTCTAGTGATGCATAGATATTTAAAATAAAAAAGAACAATTCATACTACGTTTTCAATATTCAATCATCCTATCATATAACAAAATTTCGTTCATTCCATTCCTGAGTCTTGAACCTCGACTCATCGAGCTCAGAATACGACGCGTCTTCTCACTGACCTAATCCTCCATTCCTATATGCATTCGTTTTATTCTGATGAACTTATCATCATCACTGTGCTATTTTAGCACGCTTCAAAATGTGTGGCTTTGTGCGTGTGGTATTTTTAGTAGTGTGGCTCTATTGTTCTCTTATGTTTGGATATATCCCTACATGCGCATGTGTTAATGGGTATATATTTAGAACGGTACTCACGACCTTTTACTTGGTGAATTTTCCGCCGGCGGCTTTTCCCCACTCATGGGGTGGTTGACGATGAACGCAGGTGGTGAATGCTGGCGGCGAATCCTGAAGATTTCCACCGCACACGCGATCGTCGTGCGGAGTTCCTCTCAAGCGAGGCGTTTCGCTTATGCAGCTGTATACGCGGCCACCTTTATCGCCGGTGACGACTAGATGATCCCAAATGATGGTGATGCAGGTTATGATGAACCGATGGTGTTAAGGCGTGATCACCACCGCACACGTGTTCTTCGTGCGGTCTCTCTCCCGGGAGCAAGTTCGCGCCAAAGTGTCCTTGCGCGGCCTCGTTTTTGGATATAGGCGGCGATGGAATCCCAAAAGCTGATCGTGGGGTCAGAAGCGGCTTGCCCTAAATGCACACACTACAAAGAACGGAGAAAAAAAACCACACGTATGCCACATTGGTTATTTTATCTAGCCACATGTCGTAAATGCCATTGAAGCTTACCTCTACTTTCTTCGACGGATGCACAGGAGGGCACTAATTATAATATTGTCTCTAACTTGCTAATGCCTAACTAAGAGCTAATAAAAAAAAACCATTAGCACACCAACCACGAGGTAACTATTACCGACTACCTTTCCGTCTACTTTGCGCGATATAGTAAAATATATCCGCTCCTGTCCTCTTCCACGGTCACGATTGGAATGAAAGATTATACTTTTCGGTCCTCAGATCAGCGGGACATTCTTCGAAACCGAAACTACGTAATTATTAGCGAACAATTCCGTAGTTATTCCGAAGTTCTTCTGTGCTAGCTTCTATCTCGCTTTTAAACATTCTCGGGCTATATTGTCTTTAACTCCCGAGCACAGTTGAAGTCGATTCTCTTCCCGGGTTTTGAGACAAAAAAACCCCACCGAGAGATTTGCGGAAAAGTGTTCATAACGAAAATGAACAAGGTGTATTTGATGATTTCGGGTTTCAATTAGCGTCCTGGCTTAATTGAGCCGCCGAGTCACATCTGGCACTCAAAATGGTTAGCCGCCCAAATGTAAAAAAAGAGTGGCACTCGCATTGCCGTCCATCCAAGACGCAAACTTCTGAACAGAAGAACTCAGACTCACACAACTGAGTTGTGTTGAATGTGGATTTCAAATATAAGAACCGAGGGGATCTACAATGTTGTAATATGTGGTACCATGCTACAACTTTTCATACCTCAAGATATGCACATAGCCATGACAGGTTGTTGTTTACTTGTTGGTCGGCGAACCTTTGCAATGTTCAGTTTCGTCCGCAGTCATCAGCAACAAGATCCATGGGACAAATTGCAATGGATGTGCGAACGACGACACCCACTTCCCGCGCACACAGCAGGAAGGAACTCCGAAGAAAAGACATACAAATATTCCATCAAAATCACGAAATATTTCCTCCTATAACCTCATGGCTGATTCACGCAGTCAATATCCTTCCAAAAACCATCTCCGGTAGCAGGTAATCCAGTGGCCGCAAAGCGTTTTCCGTCGACTCCATCCTCCAATTTCACGTTGTCATCATTCGGCTTCAGATCGCTATAAATAATATTGTCAGCGTTGCAATTGAATCTGCTATTTGATAAGTGTATTTTCTTGCCACTCTTTCCTCAAAACGTTCATTGGGTGATTGTTTCCTATATATATATATATATATATATATATATATATATATATATATATATATATATATATATATATATATATATATATATATATATATATATATATATATATATATATATATATATATTCCTATAAGTTCTAGCACAAAATAAAACCTACACTCTCTTCATGAAACCGGATACAAACGAAGAATGTAAAAAAAAGTAAACATTAGAAACAATATCGGAAATTGCCATTATATACTCACTTCAATCACAATTATATTTCGACTTTCTACAAAATCTGCTTCTCTGACCGTCCATGTTTGCTTTCTCCGCGCGAATAAACTCGACAGAACAAAATAAAAATCAACGAGATCGTGCTTGCTTCCATCGAAGAGATGGCTGTGATGCAAATGGCCGCATCGCATTGCGACTTGTTTATAATCAACGTATTGTGTTTTGTTTATAATAAGAGACGAATGAACTCTCAGAGTTTAAAGTCTCTCTAATTCAATACCTTCCTTCCTTCCTTTGTTTATAAACAGAACACCGTAGACTTTCAAGATGGCTGCAGAGCGGTTTTAGCAGATTGGCCCACCTAGTAGTAATACTTCTATAGATCTTGGATGAAAGATTCAAGACATTTGTGAAATATTGGCAGCTTTGTAAATTGGCAACTCAGATAGAAATTGTTTTTTTTCTCAGGGTTTGGAATGCTTTAAGTGCGATTCACATACAACATCCACGTCACGTTCACGTTCCGTCACGTCACGGTGCGTCAATTATTCTTCCATGTAATTCCTGTTGAAGCATTCACATACACCAGCAACGGCAAGTCGAAGTTGCCGTTGCCGGTGTATGTGAATGTTTGCATAAGAACTGCTTGGAAAGATAATTGACGCAACGTGACGGGACGGAACGTGAACGTGATGTGGATGTTGTATGTGAATCGCACTTTATTCGTCTCTGTTTATTTATTTCACCGACTGGCTCTCGAGTCCCGGCTTTCCAAGTGTTTAGCAATGCTTTCAGTTAATTTTTATGGGAAATAGTTAATAATTTATGCTCGAGAGTAATATTCACGTAAGGAAAACTACGTGGGAATTTCGAAATATCGAAGCTATCTTGGTAAGCAATTATACATACATTAATACATTAATGAGTACAATTATATACGCATTGCTTTCCTCACTTAAGAAATTTACAAAAGATTTCTTATAATTTTAAGAGCTACAGCAAATGTTGTGCAAAAATAGGCTTTTTTCGTACAAAGCACATTTTGGTCTTTGTATTAGGAATTGTTACACTAGCAGAGGAGAGTTATATAACGTAAGTAGAAATAAGTCCGATATCTAAATTAAGTCATAGAAGATTCTTTCAGAAATGCTATCGTGTTCTTGGCGTGACGGAGCAATCCGACCAGAACACCGTTCGTCAGGCTTATATAGCGCTGGTAAAAAAATTCCACCCGGACAGTGGCAATCCAGAAGCAAGCGCGGAAAGATTTCACGAACTTGACAACGCTTTCCGAATACTGCAGGAGAAATTTTCCAAATCTCGCCGAGGTATCATTGAGGACATGCAAGATAAGGTCAAGGTGTTTGATATCCGCCACACCGCGCCCCAGCATCGACAGTATCTCACATTCGACGGCGTAGGAATGGGAACACCTGCCCAACGACAGAAGCAGTACCAAACAGTGCGCGCACAGCGAGCCCAGGAAAGAGTTCTGGAGCACAGGATGTCCAAGGCTCAGGCTACCGAGATGGCTCTCATGAAAAAGGGAGATTATTACAAGAAGCATGAAATCAAAACCAAATACGGATACGACCGGGTCGTCGAGGATCTGATACAAGAGGCGATGTCGCGGGGAGATTTTAGTAATTTATCTGGTTTTGGAAAACCGCTACCCGATCATCAGAGCCAAAATCCGTACGTCGATTTCACTACGCATAAGATAAACAAAATTATGCTGGACAATGGTTTCACGCCCGAATGGATCACGCTCCACAAGGAAATAAAAGAGGACAGAGAGGATTTGACGAAAAGTTTAACAACAGAAAGACAATCGTTGGGGGCGGTTCCGTTGAATCCCCAGGATGAGTACAAATGGACCAAAGCATTGGAAGCACATGAAAATGTAGTTGGTAGTATAAATAAAAAAATTGATAAATTCAATCTGATTGTGCCGGTGTTGAACAAACAGATGATGCGTGTCGATTTGAAGAAACTAAGCGGACAGATTTTGGAGATCAAACAGTATGAATATCATGTTCAGCCGGAAAATAGTTTGCTATCGTCCGAAAATCAACCTCAGGACGCTGGCAGAGCGAATATATTCAGCTTCATCGGGTCTCTCTTGAAATGATTTTGCTGTTCGTAAAGTTGTATATATTAGAATATTTTGAATTATTCTTTGGGTTCGATTAAATAAATATGATATATGGTGCTATATTTATTGATCTAAAATAAGGGAAGTTTTTCGGAAAATTTGTACCTTAAAAAACTAGTTTTTACTAGTATGAACATAAATAATTTTATTATTCTTTCTCAGAAAACGATAACATTGTTTAACCCTACATTACACTTCTAATTGAATATTATACACAAAATATCTCCCATGCATAACGATTTTCTATGTGGAACCGAACATCATCACAAAACGAAACTTATTTAAACAATTACGGCTGGAGTAGCGGTTGTCTGCCATTTCCATTTCTAAACATTAACTATTCTTTTAGCGAAAAAGAACCACAGAATTTGGTCTAGTATTCAAAATTTTGTCGCAAAAGTTTGTATCCTCAACATTAAAGCTCTCGCTGTGTAACATAAAAAGCAGAAACTTCAGTCCGTTACTGTATTTAGAAAATGTCTTTACAAAAGTTATTCTATTGTTTCGATGCGCGTTATATATGTTTGTGTATGAATTGCGAATGCAGAAATATTATCAGAAGTCCTCTGCACTCGATTTTTTTAAATGTTTTATGTATATCTGTAACACTAAGTGAAACAAATAGATTGTATTAAAGTACAATTGATATTTACATTACACAAACTGTTTTTACTACCAGCATTTCTAACAATATAGTTGGTGCGAATAGATGAGAACTAAAGCCGAAGTTATAGCAATGCTATTTACAGTCCAAAATACTCTCTTATTTCAATTTGTCCGCGTCCTCAAGCCTAGGCAGCCGGCGTATCGGGAATAATTGATGTGAAGAACGATAGAACCAAAGTTCGCAGGAAAGCGGCTACGTCGTTGAAGTTCACGCGGTTCTCTTCCTGTACGGGGTTTGATTGGTCCTCTTGTTCGTCTGGAATCGCAACGTCTGCAGGTGATGTTCCTTCAGTCATTGACTGAGCGGACTTATCTTGGGATTCTGGGATAGTTTCCGAATTGGAGCTACCGATGGTATTGTCTTTCTCCGATGAATCAATGACTTCGGCAGAATTCACGGTGTCAGCAGCTGAAGGTGCTGGAACCGGGTTTTGTGCCGCTTGAAGATCATTAACTGCTACATCCGCAGCAACCGGCCTGGGAGGAACCATTCGTGCCCGAGGAATGACATTTGGTCTCACTCCGTGAGCATTGTTGATCTGTTGAACGACAATTCTGCGAGCTTGTTCCAGTCGATCGGTGTTATTGTTTCGAAAAAAGCCGAGTTGATATCTGTAAGTTAATGAACGAGAAAATGAGAATGAGTAAATTATTTTTGCAGGTCTATGAAGTCTTGAGAACATAGTAAAGACTTGTTAATCAGCAGTTTTATATTGTCAGATGAAGACTCCGATCGGTATTTTTGTACCGTTTGGAGAGGGGATTTTTAGTGTCATTTGTGTTCCACGGAATGGGAAGATTTATTTTACTGAATTTATTTTCACCGGCTCGGAAACGTAAAGTATACGTAAGCCATGTTTATGAATAGGGAAAAGCCTGTGAGAAAATCAAAGCAAATGTCCTTTCTCAAAATGGCAAAAAACCCTCCTTGGAACTAAGGAACTAAACAGGAGGATTGCGTACATCTGGATATTTTTGAGTTCTGGAAGAAATAGTTGAAGAAAAATGAAAATTTCAATAACGGTAGACTTTTTACTAACAATGAGAGGGAATCCATACAAAAGATGTAATCATTGATCTACTCGTCAAAACACTTATAAGCTGTTGAATTTCAGACAAGAAATACGAAGAAAATCTGAAACTTACGATGAAAAATTGTCGGCAGTGTATATTGCAGCGAATTCCCCAACCAACACCGAACAGGGTAAACTAATAGCGAATTCGTTTTTAAAACTGAGTCAGTGCCAAACTGACTCTGTAATAAAAAAAACGTTTTCAGTTTCACGAATGCGGTGGTTTGTTGGTGTGCGTTATACAGTCTGATTTGTTTATATTTACGACGGCAAATGTACAGTGTCGACGTCTGGTGGTGATATTAGTGCTTGGGAGGTAAATTGTTCTCCATCAGATCAGAAGGGCCAAGTGCAGTGTAAACATATAAAAGTTTGAATGAAAATTTTTACTTAATATTGTTTGATTACCTAACACATGTAGTTCTGACACTCACTTAACCATTTGTCGATGCATTTCCTGTTTGTTCCACAAATAATTACTATTATAATATAAAACCATCATTAGACACAGTTTTCGTTCAATATTCTGCGATATCGGAAAAAAACTTTTATTTAATCACATAAAATAACTATTCGATACGTTAAAGTAAATTTTCATTCATAATTTTGATTTTGAAATTTATTCCACCTGAATATTCATCATTATTTTCACCTCCCAATGAAAGCACACGTAGCTTAATGCCGTCTACTCTACTCTTCAAAATCAGAATCCGAATTGGATTACGATTCCAATAATACAAAAGCAAAGCAGCAGGTTTTCCATTTTCATAGTCTTTATTTTTAGATTTTCCAAAACAATAACGGAACTTGACAGTTCAGTATAGTTGTATTGGTGAACCCGAGTGCCAACCCGTGAAACATCTCAGTGCGAAACTAACAGCTTTCGGGGCGAACTAGTGCGACACTGAGTGCGAAACTGAGTGAATAAAAAAACGTTTTGACAGCAGTTAGTGCGGCACTGGGGTTGAAACTTAACAAAAACGAATTCGCTATAAGGCGGCGGTGACACTGGATGCAGAGAAGTGATCGTACAAATTGTATGCAATAGTGAAAGTAAACAACCACATTGAGTTGTATTGGTGTGGTTACATTGCTTCCCCCTTGCTTCGTTCGAATTCGTCTGTTTCTATCGAACAAAATTGTTTGTTTCTATTCGTACAATCAAATTTTCGTGCGTACTCCTATCCAAAGTAACCTTAGACTAAGCCTTCGGAATGTATAGCAGTTGTTATTGAATAAAATTCACAGCCTGTGGATCCATTGAAGTTAGATCCATCAGTGAAAAAAGATTTGGTTGAAAAGGTTGAATAAATTCTTATTAAACCCTTTTGTTGTGAAGAACAAATCTCGCGTAACTTTTGAAAATGTCCTATGTAACAAATGTAAACAAATCGAGTTAATGGATGCACGCTATTAGTTTTCAATCATTGAATATATTACAAAAACAATCGTTCACGTATCTATCTTCTTCATCTTTTTGTCGCCGATACAAAAAATATCCAATGTACAGATTCGAATTTCAAGCACCCGGCTGTTACTTCGGACGCCATTTTCCTCCGACGGCCGAAACGTCCG
Organism: Toxorhynchites rutilus septentrionalis; assembly: GCF_029784135.1. NCBI lineage: Eukaryota > Metazoa > Arthropoda > Insecta > Diptera > Culicidae > Toxorhynchites > Toxorhynchites rutilus. The sequence goes on along the minus strand of NC_073746.1, from coordinate 48,281,327 downwards.
AAGTAACAAAGCAGTCAAAACAACTCGCAGTCGTACTTCGGTCGTTTTGGAATTTGTTTCTTACAGGTGTTGTTATCGATTTCAGTGCAATTCAACGAGTGATAACAATAATAATCAGTCTTTAGAACGAAATGCTGATATTTGGATTGTTGTTTATTAGTTAGTTTCAAATTTTTATAGTGCAACGTAATATGTCAAATGTGCAAACGCGGGCAGTCAAAACGTCCAATGTAACATTTTTCGCTCCGAGGCTTCAACCTTAATCTCAAATCACGGAACAATAGTTACGATTGTTTTTACGAAGTTATTCTTCACAGCTAGTGGTGAAAACAGTGATAAAGATTGATAGCTTTTAAGACAATTCGCGAAATAATGTTCGGGTCTTCAACTACGTTTTTCTCGAGTTGGCGAAAATGTTCCATTGGACCTTTTCAAAAGTTACGCGAGAAATGTGCTTTTGAGTATTCAAGCTACAAAAGAATAAACTGCAGTTAATTTGTTGAATTATATTCAACACCGTTAGTGCTATAACTATTTTGCTTCAGGAACTTGACCATATTATGGATGGTTATCAGAGATGCCAAGTTTAAAGACATGTCTTCATTTTGAAGACATTTTGAAGTCATCATGAAATCTGTAAAGACATTTCAGTATGGTAGCGTATGTGAATTTTTGAGACATATTATTTCTATACAATTCTAGCTATTGGCTGAAAATATCGTCAAAAGAAGTGGGACTTTTGTTTCAGTGTCATTCACTCGCTTTTTATCAGTGTCACTTATTCACTTTTATTCTTTTAATCAATGGAGACTTTTGTCTCGTTCTTCTTTTTTTCAAAATTTTTCCAAGCAGAAAATCCACAGGTATGAATACAATAACAAAGCGACTTGTACTTTAAATTCTGGAGAACTTCAAGCGGTCTGAATACACATTCCCCTTTATTTTGCGCGGCGAATGACATGACATGACTTAAGTCACGGTGTTCCCGAATGTCGAATGGCGTGACTACAGTTTATAACTTAACCCTTTGAGGCACACAATTTTAGAAAATAAAAATACCCATGTTGCACGAAAAATTGTATTACATTCAACACTGAAATAAATTCGGGTGTTGTCATATCATCGTATGCCTACGCCAACGTATGCCTTGCCAACGCAATCGAATATATTTCTGACACTTGCTAATGGTGTTGCCAACTGCTTTAAATAAGTAGGTTTATGAACACGAAGCTATTCTATTATTTCGAGGTAGATCAAAAAATGTCCCACCATGCGTTATTACGCATCAAAAAGGTGGAACCACCGTGCCCCAAAGGGATATGGTAGATCTTGAATCGTGTCCTCATATGTTATCGACTCAGGCGTCAAATAGGAGCTGAAAAGTAAAGTCTCAATAAAGTCCTCAATAAAGCGAGAAAATTTGGTATCAGAATTGGAATGATTGTGACATTGTATTTTTATCATTTTGGGACTATACTATACAATAGATTAACCTAGAAATCGAAGGTTTTCCGGTTACGTACAATTTCATTAATTAGTTTTATGGATATGATTTGAGTAATAACCAAAACTTCAAAGCTAAAATAAACAAATTTAGTTATCACAGTTTCGTTTTTGTGGAAGAACTGGAGCGATATTTTCTCAATCAACGGTGTATCAAGCTAATTATCCTTTTTAAATTCATAAAATTTAGTTCGCAGTTGCGGAATGTATTCTTTGTTCGCATTTATTGAAGTAAACTCTCAAGGTAAGGTTAATAAAAAACGCTATATAACAATGCCAATTAGAATAAACATTGAATAAGCAATCAAACTGTGGCGAAACGTAAGTTATGAATGTTAATCTTCTTCGGTATGATTGTGAAGACATTTGAAAAAATCACCTGGCATCCCTGATGGTTACTAAGACCAATGTATGTAGAATAGAAAGTACCCTTAGAAAAATCCTCGGTCGAAAACTACTAAATACATTTGGTAATGCAAAATTAGTAGAATGTACAAATTTTTTGTACATATTGTCAACAAACCCGCATCCCTACCAGAGATTAGTATATTTTACTCGATAACATTAGTAAGCTTGGATATTGTCATATCTGAAAATTGGTGAGAAAAGCGCGTATTAACCATTTTCATTGTTCCCATAAGGCAATACGGAGGTATAATAAGGATATAGTTCTGATACGTGCATTTTCGGCGAGAAAATGTAGCCGATATTGGGCTTCCGAATCATGGTTCTGCTTGACATATGTGTTTATTAGTACGGTCGAAAATGACTATAGATTGGTAGTATTTACCAAAAAATTCGTTATATTTACTAATTATTTCTCTCAGTGTAAGGGATATTTCCTTTGTATACACACGTAGAGCACATGTGTTACACACACAATGAAGTTAGTAATAAAAAATCCGCAATTTGTTCGAAGTTCTCAAGTTTATATTTCTCGATTTTAGAAGTTCTAAAAATCATAAAAAGTGACAAAATCGCAAGTCCGCATGAGCCGACGGTAAACACGATAGTGTACCCCTTTTGCTTCTTCTTTCTTTGTTTTTAAGAGGTTTTAAACTTGGAAGTTCATTCGCCTCTAATACCCCTTTTTTATTGCAAGTAAGGTTTTTTGTGATTTTTGATCGATTTCATACTGAACAGTTTTTGTTTACTTCAGCAAAATGTTGAAGTACCACGTCTCGCGATGCCGGAACAAAATAATTTCAAATGAGACAAACTAATCGTTCTCAGCTATCCCGGCACGTCAACTTTGTTTTACGAGTTAGTGAGGCGTCGAAGATTTATACAAATTTTATACAAATACGGATTTTTTTGGAGCTCTTTCCTCTAAAAAGCTTGGAGGAGGAAGTAGTTTTTCTCTTCCTGTCTCTTTCCGTAATTGTTGGATCAAAGTTAGTATCCGATTCATCATCATCTGATAATTCAGGGAAAGGATTTTCTGGAACCTCGGATAATCTGAGGTGAAGCTGCATATCAGCGAAAGGTCGATTGTTGCAAGTGTTTTCATCATGGTCGACTCCACATTTAGAGCATTTCATTCTATCGCCCCAGCAGGTTTTTGTATGATCCAAGTGTTTGCAATTAGAACATATAATTATTTTGGGAGTAAATAAGCGAATTGGGAGACGAAGTTTATTAATGAGCACATAATTTGGAAGCAGTATGGCCTGAAAGGATATTCTAAAAGAGCTAGATAGAAAATACTTCTTTTCTGTGTTTTTAATTATCAATGAATTCAGGGATCTGATTTAAGGTCTCCGTAAACAAAGTCTCCGAAAACAAAGGAAAAGAAGAAGAAGAACCTTTTATTGAAAAAATATTGAACCAGCAAAAAAAATGGATTTTGTTTTCGTAATTATTGATTGTAGTCGTTTTTTGTTGTTTTCATGGCTTTGGACTAGTCGGTGCTATATTTTTCAATGTTTTGAGGATTTTTTACATAACATATCTCGATATCAGAGATGCTAATTTTTCGTTTTTATTATATGATTTTCCGAATATACAGAAAATCTGTATATTTTTGAGATGATGAAAATATATTTTAACGTTATCTCATAGTTTGATCGTTCGAACAAATGAGTTTGAGATACTGGAGAATACGTGTAAAGTGTGATTCCCGGATAAAATCGGAAAGGAAATAAGACGAACAGAAATAACCGGACAGAAAATAGCGTAAGATGGTCTGTGGTACCGTGTGCGAGTATACGAGTTATGATTTTGCGCGCGAGAACAGAATACATTTCCAAAAATAGCTAAATGTCCAAAATACCTATAATTGTGGAAATTCCTCAGATCGTGGTGCAATTGTTTTGAATTGCAATGAATGATATATTGCAAAACAATTGACCGGACAAACGTAATGCACCAAGCAAACGTATGCCGTCCTTTGACAGACCTCACTGAAGGATCGCATTTTATGTTTCAAACTATCCGGGCAATCAGTGGAATACAGGTTTTCTTGCGAGAGACCGCCGTTTCCAAAGGCGGGTCAGCGATCAACTCGGATCGCGTCATCTCTGCGACTTGAGGCCACCTCGATTGCTTTTCCTCGTTAGATAGCCCTCATTACATTGATCTCATAATAAATTTCGAAAAACGAAAACGAAAAAATTAATGTATAATAAAATTATGTTTTGTTTTGCGAGGCATTTATACTAGTGATGAAACGGATAGTGACATGACACAAATAGAGTGTAAAATGTGAGAAAGAAAGAAATACATAGGGCCTGATCACGAACATCACTGCCTCGTACGCTTTCACGTCACTTACACTTCACTTAATCTTTTTGTGTCTATCATCATTGTCACGGACAGTTGCGTGTAAAAATGAACTCCGTGAAGTGAAAGTGTTCATTCCCGTTTATAAGAGACACGTAGGTTGCATAATGTTGGGTGTTTGAACGTTGTGTCGGTTGCATAATTTCGGACGTTTGAACGTTATGTAGGTAAAATTTATACAGCGTATGAGATAATATTCCATTTAATTAATTGTATATTTTAGAATGACAAGTTTGCGATTATACCTCGATGATTAGTTTTCTGAATCAAATGTTGGCTCAAAGATGAGGAGGAGTACTTGGTTGCTCGGGAATAATGTAGTTGTTGAACTAGAGAAAAAAAAACATGACTATTATGTTTAATAATCGAAATCTCACATACTCTTGTACTTAGCTCTGTCTTACTCGTTTGAATAGTGAGAAATATTTAGAATCATTTTTTATGAACCGTTTCTACAATTTTGATGAATAATAATATCTTCTATATCTCAGAACAAACCCGAATTTATCCACCTCACGATCAGTATAATCTGAGCCATATAGGATTCTGAAGTTTAATCCTCTTATCCTTCCCATCCAATGAGGTTTAATTTAATTATTTAAACAGAAACTGGTCAGCAGCGTTGGTCAGAAGCATAATCCTCATAGAAAACATCTGATGGGTTTCAAGAAATTTGACAAAAGCGGAAAGTGATTCAGATTTTCTTTGAACGGATATCAAAATTATGGAAAAAGAACTAGAGAAGAATTTAAAAACAGTATCTTGTGCATGCTTTGCAATGATAAACTAATTTTTTCCTTGTTTGAAACTTACTATCACTTTTTTAATATTCTTTCATTCAAAGTATGTCTTCAAAACAATACCGTTGAAAATATCTATAAAGTAAAAAGTTATAACTATCATCATGATTCTGGTCTGGTCCGCCAATTGTGAATGTTCGCCATGTTTCAATAAGCCTACGTGAACTACATTTTTAATCCTTAGTTACATACCATAGCGCATTTACCGAATCCAAATAAACAAATTTACGTCCTCTGGACACGTTAGAATTTTGTTCTAAAAATGCCACCAGGCGGGTAAATTGCTGTTTGTTTATCTTTTGTTTCTTAAACAAAACAAGACAAGATTCAAAATGTTAGCAAAAAAGCTAAATAAATACGAAATTAAACTGACTCCATCCCGCGTGACTAGCTTTCACCATCTGAAACACAAGTGACAAATATACCTGTTTTTCTCCGTGACATGACAGTATCGTGGTATTCATAATAACACCGAGTTCATCAAAGTTGTCACGACGGATGAACTCTTCTGGATTCTACACACACGGTGACAGTCGTAATAAGGTTGTATACAACTCACTTCGTTTTCACCGTGAAGTGACGTTCGTGACCAGGCCCATATTAAAAAAAAATTAATATAAAAGAATAAATATCCTATTTAGCTTTGCGCAGTGGTGATATCCTAACCTATGAGGTTTTATCGAGGTGCGATTATTGCTAGGTGAAAAATCATGTTTCATGTTTCATCATCATGTTTTCTACAAGAAATTTGGAACAGTAGATTTTTGTAAGTGTATTGAGGTAATTCTGATACTGGCCGAGTAAGAGTAATCAGTAATCAATTGTTCTCATTGAGATCGAGAACAAACATAGAACTGTCTTCAGGGATGGCTGTCTGAGACACCTTATTTTTGATCACGTGTGAATGATGTTCATTTGTTTTTTTTTTTATAATTTATCTAATGTTAATAACAAATTTTTTTTTTTCAAATATCCGGTATCCGGTCGGTAAGTAAGTCACTATCCGGTATCCGGCCTGATAGCAAATATTGGCCGGATACTGTATAATTACCGGATATCCGTTTAATATCAAATTTATACCCATGACGGTTTTCTCGCGTCACAATATTTCTGGCTTACTTGGGACATTACACTTTTTTGTCCGGTTATTTATGTTATTTATTCCGGTCACGGTATAGTGTGGACTAGAATTGGGCGATCTTGGATCGATCTTTTCCATTCCGATCTCCGATTTTTTTTATCAATTCTTTGTACTCGAAAAAATCGCTTCATTGAGCTTGCTGACAAAGGCAGTCTGATTCCAGTTGCTCATACAATTACTAATCTGAATTATGACATCAGTTCCAGTCGAAAGATTGTTTTTAAAAATTGGTTCTCAAACCAAGATTTCAATCATAAAAATTGAAAATTAATTAAGGCAGTATTCTAGTCTAGAAATTTGAAAAACAAATCAATTTTTTTTCTTTCATATTTCTGTAGTTTAGGCATTCAAGAATATACTCTAGAAAGGACTTATCGAAAATCCCATTATTTACCGAGTTAGAGCCATTTTTGTGATCCGGTATCTAACCTGGTACGGTAACAGGGATGGTAAAAAATCACATTCAACGATCAATGAATAAGTATATCCCTCTAGTCGGATATTTTTAAATCACCCCCAGCAGGCGATGCTCTTTTATTCTTCATATGTACACAGAGAGAATACTTGGAACGGTGAGCTACCAAGATCTCAAAAAAGCAATATGAAAGAGGAATCCCCACTGCTTACACTCTCGAAGCATTACTTCTACTACTCAAGTTTTATCGTGAGTGCAAGCCACAAACGGTTAATCCCATTCCATAGAGTGGATGATGAGTTCTTGATCGGAAAGTGTAACAAGAGACGATCAACTGAAATCTTACGACACTCGTCGAGGGATTTTTAATTCTCTATTGCATTGTCCGCAGTGAGTGGCTGACTCAGTCTCGTGTCGATTTTATTTTTCTGTCGTCTCCCGCCCGATGAACAGCAGACGGGTAATGGATGCAATTGATTAATTTTATTACCAGCAGATTTGGGCGAATCACACCCCGCCCAAAATCGTTTTTTGGATACCAATCTGCATCTTGTTGTGTACATACTGCTTTCTAATCTGATAAAGATTACACTAACGAGTTTGGGACACAAATTATGGCCCTAATTTGAAGTCGCCACCATACGTCGACACCATCGCGAATTACCAATTTACCATTATCTGACATATCGTGATGTCGATGATGAACTTTTTCAGCAGAGGGATAGTGAGATGGGTGGGGCCAGTTCTTGTATTATAATTTGAAAAATTAAAAAATGTTTAAATTTATATAGATTCGATCGATGGTTTATTACTATTTCTTGCTTTTTTCCTTTGCCTACCACACTTGAACAAAGCAGGGAGTAGACTACCTTCTTATTCCACGTACTTTGGGCTGTAACACTCAAATGAACTGAGTGCCTTCAGTTCAGTTCAGTTCATTTGTTCTCCATCTTTTCAACTGTCATATTCGCGTTAACGGTATTGAGCTTTGTTTACCAGTTTAAGGGGCGCCAAAGATAATAATTGACTTTCAGGCAGCATAAGCACGTTTTTAAAATTAAAACTATGAATGAAAGTTGTTTTCTGTGTGTCAATTGAAATCAATTGAAATGATTTTTTCTGTGAGTTTTTCTTCAGCTAAGTTTTGCTGTGAACATATCCTACGACCTTACATGTTTATACTTGGGAGCATTGGAGTCAGTGTTTTGTTTCGTTCTCAAGAAAATTGTATTAGATTCAAGAAGAAAATAAATCATAATCTTGGCCGAGTGGTTAGCGCCACACATTATCACGCCGGAGATTCGGGTTAGATTTCCGCCTTGGCTGGAGTATTTTTCGTCAATTTCGGAGAAAAACATTCGCGTTTTCGTTCGAATCCGTTCCGACGATCTCTTATTTCACTTATGGAATACAGAAAGAAATTCAACAAGAGGAACAAAAAATCAATTTGTATTGAAAAAAAAAAGCAGTGACAAGAATGTGCCCAAATCTATATGCTTTCGATGAGTTTCTATTGACATTGACGATGAGAATTGATTGACATTGTTCACATGAAGCAAATGGTGTGACCTGATGCATTAATACACGAGATCGCAATCAACAAAAATTCAACTGAATTTATCAACTGAAAAAATGGAGAACCCAGTGATTTAGAAAGCAATTTCCTTGCGTATTCGAAAATTGGTTCTTGATGTGCAAAACGGTGAATCGTACCGAGCTGTCCCTAGGAAGTACAGTATCAGCAAGGCGGAGAAACTCTTCTGAAACTACAATAGTTTGGATCGGTGGTGAATTTCTCTGGCAGAGGCAGGAAGCTCAAAACGGATGCGAGATCGGACACGAAGATCATGCGCGAAGTCAAGAAGAACCCAAAGGTAGTTCTCCACGTGATCCAGGAAAACCTTCAGCTATCAGTTTCCTGTAGAACTGACCATCGTCGTCTTGCAGCATAGGGGTTCCAAAAGCAGAGTTGCTCGGATGTCCATTTATCAGCAAGCCAAACGGCTTAAGTTTGCTAAGAAGCATGTTGATAAGCCACTGAAGTTCTGCCAAGAATACTGAGTCTTTCTTCCGGTCTCGTCGAGTCAATCCGCTAAGATGATCTCCACAAAGTCCGGAACTCAACCCATCAATAATTTGTGGGCGATTTTCGATGCGAGGGTAGACAAAACTAGTGTTACCAATAAAAAAAACTGTTTTGAAGCCATAAAGCGCGCCTTGGAGCTGGATCCACAACACCTAAGGAACTAAGCTAAGCGACTGCAGCAAGTTCTCAAGACGAAATGAGGACACATTGATTATTGAAATTTCTGTAATTTATCTTCTCTGGGGCCAAAATGAAGTGGACATTTTTTTGTCATTGTTTTTTTTTCAAAACGAATATTTTTTTCTGTAAGTGAAACACTTTTTTTGATATTCCATAAGTGAAACTAAAAAAAGAACATCAAAAATAAGATATCAAAATAGACTACAGTGTATTTAATTGAATTTGAGCCAAATAATTGAGAAAAAATCAGAAAATGATGGGATAGGCTCTTTACTTTGCCTATTAGTGTAAAGTGAAAAATGTGTTAGTGAAAAGATAGTGAAACAAGCGTCTACTCGAGAACAGGCACGGGCAAAACTGTTGGATTATCCTGAAAGTAATTTTCACGACTGTCCGCAAAGTGCAAATCAAGCGTCGGAGTGGAACACTGGATTTTCAACTACTGCGCGTCAAATAAGTCTTCGGAAAGGCTACAAATGACATCGAGCAGGTAGACAAACAAACCGGAACTTCAAACTACAAGCAGTGGCCAAAATCCGGGGCTTTGACAAAGAATCTGTTCCTTTGACAAGAAAACTAGTGTTTTTGTGATGGATAGGTCCATGAATTCGGAAATATACAAAGGGAGTCTCCAACAAACGGTTTTTACCCTTCATTGAGTACCATAATGATCCAGTTATGTTTCGGCCAGACATAGCCAACTATCATTACAGAAAGGATGATTTATAATGGTACAACGACAAAGTAGTTCAGTTCTTTTACAAAAGAGCTGAATCCACCAAATTATTCCCAGTTCCGTCCAATAGAGAAGTATTACCAGCGACATTGGTCAAACGAAGAATTGGTAGAATTGGCTGAACAAGATCGCCCCTGGAGGAGATATGCGTTAGCTGTTTAGCTGTATCAACAGTATAGTGAGAGAATTCCTTCGAAATTTCGAAGAAAATTTTGTTTTCTCATATTGACGTATTCGGATAAATCGATGTGAAAAGGTAATTGAAGCTGGAAGAAACTACATTCAATAATAAAATGAACAAATATTCAGATAATTTGCGATGTTATCAGCAGGGATCGTCATAGTCATATTCAACGGAGGAGTCAGTCAGGGGACTATCCCGCATAAGTTTTTCACAAATTTAAACTCGGAGACAAAGTGAACTAAAATTTTGTTTAGAATTCCTCCCAAACTGCACACCATTTTGCACGCTATTTACTAATACTAACGCGAGGACCCTTTTAGTATACCTGTTAACTGTCTAAGTTCGCTGGTTTGAATCCTCGGTGGGTAGACAATAAATCGTCCATTAATGGTGTAACTACTTTTTCTCATCAGGAATCAAGTTTTCGTTTCACTGTATATGGGCGTAAGAATAAGATTGTGTACGCGGGTAACAATATTAATGTCAGGGGGAGTAGAAGTGTGTATTGAAGTCAGTTGAATGAAGAGGCAGATTTGTATTCATTAGTTACGTCAATTAGAATAATCATTGACTAGAATAGTTCATCAGTCATACTCTATTCTTCATCTCGAGGTGGGCCAACTTGCTAAAACCAAGGCGCGTAGAAGTATATCCTAAGGTGGGCCAACTTGCTAAAACCATTCTTCAGCCATCTTGGAAGTCTACTGTGTTTTGTTTGTAAACAAAACACAATACGCTTGTGCCGGAGCTCGCTCGTGATCAGTCTATCTCTTTCACGCTTCAAGGAAATAATTCCCCTTCTGCTTTCTTCCGTACTGTTTTCATATACCGCTCCCCTAACCAACTTAGTGACGAAACGGCCTCACCTAGTACCATAGACCCTTCTTGGCTAAAACCACTCTTCAGCCATCTTGGAAGTTTACTGTGTTTTATTTGTAAACAAAACACAATACGCTTGTGCCCAAGCTCGCTCGTGATCAGTCTGTCTCTTTCACGCTTTAAGCAAATAATTCCCCTTCTGTTTTCTTCCTTACTGTTTTCATATACCGCTCCCCTAACCAACTTTGTGACGAAACGGCCTCACCTTAGAATGTACTTCTAGGCGCCTTGTACCTAATAGAACGCGTCCTCGATCCCTCTCTATCCATTACGCGTTACGTTATTTGTGTTCGACGCCTTTTTTTTTTTTTATCTCATTTATTTACTTGTTAGGCTCATTAGTATTTTAGCTGTAACAGAGCCGGGTTTCAATCGTGTACATGTACATATGTTTATGTTTCTATAAATTGTAAATTACACAGAAGTTAGTAGTAGCCATTTAGGCGTTAAGTTTTCTGTTCCTTTACATTATGGTAAATTACACAGTAGTAGCCATTTAGGCGTAAGGGTATTCTTTCTGTTCATCCATTGTTCAGCAGACCGGACAGCGGAGACAGTTGATATTGATCATTGTTGAGTTATTTATAGAACAGCAGCCCGATGTGTCTTGCAGAGCAGAGCAGTTGTATGGATGAATCGATCTTATTTCGACCGTGGATCGATTTCCATCGCTGATGATGGTTGCGTGGACGTAGTTATTCTATAACAACACAAAGATGGTCAATTGAGGGCCCTGAGTTTGAACTCACGATCGATCGCTTGGTAAGCGAACGCGTAACCAAGTGGCTACGAAGACCCCCTGTTCGACGCCTTAATAGTTATAAAAATAAAAAATAAAAAATTTTATTTTTATAACTTACTTTTAAGTTCAAATCTAGAATAAAAAGTTTTTTTAAGTTCAAATCAAGAATAAAAAGAAAATTCAATGGTCCAACAAAACTTGAAGTAATGAATTTCATATTACTTAAACGATCTTGAGCATATAATAAAAAATAAAGCTAAACGTACAAATAATTAGCACAGTAAAGTGTCACCTTAGTTAGAGTACTTACAGATAGAGCAACACTCCTACTAAAACTACCGTTAAGAATCTTGCCGGAGACGAGTAAAGATATACCACGGTCATCAGGATTCCCACTCGGCACAAGGTGAAGAAAATGTCCAACCAGTCACGGTTTTCTTGCTCCTCGACCACAATATTAGGAAACCTTCTAGCCGGGGCTGCTGCTGCCGCGGGAGCTGCGGCAGCGCCCGCCTCCGCAACTGCCGCGGGTTGAGCTTGAGGTGTTCCAACAGCGGTAGAAGTGGCAGTGCCCGAAGGTACATTTGATGAAGCAGCTGCTGATGGCGAAGTTTCCGCGCTCACTCCAATCGCAGAAGATGATGGCATTGGAGAGCTTGCACTGTTTGGTATCGTGGTTTGACTAGATGATCCTTGATTGACAGGTGTTGGCACTGGTCCGGTTGAGATCGCCCCATTCGACGCTATTGAAGCTGGAATGCTACCGGCTGATGGCATTGGCGAGAGGTATGGGTAGTATGCTAGGTTCGACAAAGTTTGTGCGAATATTGGATTCGGAGGTCCGTTAACTGCTGATAGATTTGGCGGAGGGTTGTGAATTGGTGAAGCTATCATTGCGCGATCTGCTGGGGCACTTGGAATCAACGTTGGTGGATTGGTCTGTCCATTAGATATCCTACAATATCAAAGTTATGAGAATGATTCAAACCAGTAAGAAGGCACAAACTTACACATTGATGTATTGGTTCAGATATTGCATATAAGTTTGCTGCATCCAGTTTTGCATTGCGAGATGCTGTCCCATGATGAAGTCAGCCGAAACAGGTGAGATTGGGCTTGGGATATTTGACACGCCAGCGTTACTGTTCCCTGCTGTATTGGTTACGTTTCGTTGTCGCACACCATCTGTTCCGAATGATGCACTCGTTCCCGTCTCTGCTGTCCGTGCAGTTTCGGTGGCTGTTGACGGTGTGTTTTCATTTGCATTGTTAGCCTTCGGAGTCATACTTTCCAAACTATTGTTTGTGTTGCTGGATGTACCGGAACTATATTCTCTCTGCTGGCGGGTATTTTTCGGTGTAAACACTAGATGTACGGTGTGAGTTTGCTGACCTTCATAGTGGCGGAGAATGTCTTGTAATACAATGCTATCATTCAACAGCTGGCCAGAGTAAATAAGTTTCTGTTCGTCGGTACTCTGTAAAAAACGAAAAAACAAATTGTAGAATTTGCAAATGAACCAGAACTGTACAAGCTGAACTAATAACAGACAACGCTTTTTATTATTAGAAGTAGCTGCACTACGGACTGAATGAAATTAACCAAATTGATTTGGTCGGCTCAGAATAAATTGACTGTATCGAGTATAATGACTATCGACATACTCTACAAATACCAGACGAACACGTAGCTTTTACACTACAAAATATTGTTATCAGTTATCAACCGAGACAGCAAATCACTAAGCTGATAGTGGAGTAATTTTAAAGCTTTCAAAAATAATTCCACTCTAAAGGTCGAATGAAAGAACAATTTTCAGCAGCTTTTGTTGACACCGGAAAGAAAGTTTTCCATTCCGTAGCTGGTTCCGTCTCGTTTTGAATAATACCCGAACGCAACGCACAATATGATCGTATGTCTATGGAACGTTTTTCTAGCAATTTCACAAGTAAGAATTTCCGAATCTCTTTCGAACCGTATGCGCGCCTCCTCGGCTCGTACTGACGTGTTCTCTATTCAACACAACACGATGGCCATTTGAGTAGCCCCGGCAGTACAGCGATATGGCAGTGTAGGTTACAAGCACAGTGAAAAAAAGCGATGTCAAATGGGAAAACAGAAATAACAATGTTTCGTCATTGCTTTCAAGATTATCGATTCCAAATATTCTATGCACTATGCGATATTAAATACTCGTATGTGTAATTCAGCAATTGGTGCTGAAAGAAGGAGGATTATCAATCGATATCATAATTTTGCATCAGTTGTGTTGTTTCTGATCGTAATTTCTTTGGGTGGTCGGGGAAGAAATTCACTTCAATGTGTAGATACGTACGAACAAAACGAAATAAAACAAAATAGCACTAAGGTACTAGTGTTTGAGCACGAAGCACGAAAACATCTGCATCGTTCAATTTTGCATCGGGCATTAGCTGTGTGGTTTCCTTGTTGAGCAACTGGTCTCCATTAGATTTTTTTTTCTCATTGCGGAGAGCAGCTGTACCACGAATGGGATTCACCGGGTCATACACACTTTGATTATTACAGTTTGTTATTTTAACATTTATCGCAACACAGGCATGATATATAATAAACACATACGTTTATGGAGAAATACATATTTGTTTTGGAATAAACGTAAACATCGACAGGAATGTGGTTTGTTTCGAAGGGAGCCAACTGATAACTTTCTGGATGATGAATTAAACAGAACTTACATAAGCAGTTGTGAATTTTGTCGATTTTGGTGTAACTTTATTTTCTCAACCACATTGCTTGTGTCATATCGTGTTACAGAGCGAACTGTTGGCTGGCTGTTATAAGTACAGTGCAGTAAAAATCGTCAATTTGGTTGATAGGAACATTCAAGTTTATTAGGGTTTTTTTGGATAAAATTAAGAAAAACACCTGAAAAACCACTAACTTTTAAGTTTTTCAATTCTTAAATGTTACGTAAATCCACCAATTTGATGGTTACTGTATCCTGTATAAAATTTTGTAATCTTTCAAATGGAATCAACAGAATTGTCCTACGTAGCGTGTTCTTTTAATTAGAGCCCGTTTAAGGCAAACAGAGCCTGGAACATTTCACGTGATATAATGGAAACGTGGATATATTAGAAACAGATTTTTTTCTGAAAAAACAGACGAAATCCGGAAGAAACTGATTTTGAAACCATTCAACAAATAGTTGCCGGTTCATCAAGGTAACAGAAGAATCTCGGTAAAACATTGGAAGTAACAAATCCTTGAAACATCGAGGATTATTCGATCTTTTAATTATTATAAATGGCAATTTAAGAGTATCAGAGAAAACGGAACACGATATAAGAGTTATTTGGTTCTGCCAGTATTGAATCCTGCAACACATTTATTTCGAATGAGTTAATCTAATGTTTTAATGTTTTGAAAAGTAAACTAGATTCGTCGCATTTATATACCAGTTTGAAACTATCTATTACCCGATAATCGGCCGCCACAAATGATTACGCCACATACAATATTTTAAGCTTACGAATTTTTTTTCAAAATTAAGACACTACTCAACTGAAATAACGCATGTGCTCCAAAATTACGTTCAAATTTTTAGCTTGCAAGTGATTGTTTAGTTTCCTAAACTTAAATAAATTGTAATCTTTTATGTCCAATTTTCTTCTATGGTCGCGTAAGTCTTGGCCTGGAAGTGTCCACTTCCCATTTAGTCGGACACCGTTAACTAGTCAAAGCAAACACTTATTTTAACATACCACCGATTCGATTCACGTCCCGGAGCACTTTTCGTCTTGCCTATTTGTCGTTCCAAAGGAATAAATAAAAACTTCATTTAGTAAAAGCTGTCATAAAATATATCAACGGCTACATCCCAATAGAATTTCAACAATTGAGAGAATAGAATACTGATTCACGGATGAATCTCGAGAAACGGCACAAGTCGTACATCTCATTCTGGACAATCAAAAAGAAAATTACTCAGAATCATCCATAGTTGTTGATTTTGTGCTTATGAAAGTAGTACGAGGGGCTATAAAAAATGCGCAATATTAACTACGAATTCCACAGTAAAAAACATTTCGGAAGCTACGTGAATACGGCTGATACTTGAAAATAATTTTTTTTGCCTAATTCTATGTTTTTTTTGATCAATAATTCAACGGTGAATTGAAATTTGCATATTATTTCTTATGCTTCGAAAAACGTGATATAAACGAGACGTGAAAAAACGTCCAGTGATATAATAGAGACTGTGTTGACTTGATTATAGACAGGATGCGATTATATACTGTGAGCAGTGTTGGAAAAAAAATTATAGGTGGTTGTGTCCAAGATACGACCGCATTGTTGACGTAGAACTACGCTGTTATTCAATATAAGTCGCTTGTTTAAACCTTCGGATATTATTCTATAATGCTGTGAAATTTGAGAAACAACTACTTAGTAGAATAATCTCTGAAATGATTTTTTCATTGTAGAATCAGTTGACGATAATTGATTGATGATTCATTCTTGCCCTCGCAAAACAACCGTATGTCGCAATTTATTTCATGTCAATGCATTGAAAATTTACCTCGAAGGCTATTCCGGTGGCCTTTTTCGAAATTGACATAGACTCGCCTACAGTCGATTATATACATGTTGCACCAGCACCATTATTCCATATCTCATAACTACATCAATATATCTTTGGCACCGCATGTAAACAACAACAATGACAACACTTGCAAGTATCAAATATCATGCTACATGTTATTTAGTATTGCCTCAAAGGAATCGCACCTCTAGATATCGTTCGTACAAACTAAGTGTAAACCAAGCGCCAAACAAGCGTTCACCATAGCATGCATACAGAGCCATACATTGGTGGCTTGAAACTACTAGCAATATAAACATTTCTCATCATTTTGCGCTATTCTCAAAAGAAACGCTTCTGTTAATATTACTGGCCTCGAAAAGAGTTGCTTTCTCATGCTCGAGATAAGCGCAGCTGTCTCCCTTAGTGGAGGAAGTTTTGCTACTGGCAAGCAAAACCTAATCACATACAAAATTCCAGGACATTTACTTTCTTGATGACTAAACAAGAGAAATAAACTCTTTTTGTTAATAACAACCTCGAAAACAGTAGCAATGCTTCATTATGATCAATATTAGCGCAAATGTAATCCTAGTTGAAAGCAGTTTTGCGACTGGCACGCGAACCCAAATAACTTATAACATTCCAGTAAGATATTCAAGATGCTTAGTATTCCAAAATAATTTTTTGGTGCACAACCTTAACGTCTGCTTCGCTATAACGTCAGTTTAATGCATTGATGCATTCTCAAAGGCACAAACGAAGCCCTTATGAAGACGGAAAATAAACAATGTTAACTGCTTGGAAAAAGACCGAATTATGCCACACAGCTTGTACTCTGCTGTAACACCCATCGATGCGAATTCGCTGATGAGTTTGTCAAGAGCGACCGCCTTCACCACCAGCGGGGGGAGCTCGATTTTGGTTGCTGCCTGGGCGTTTACATTTTCGACCGACGCGCCGAAACGCCTACTTCGCTGTTGTTCGGTGCGGTGTCACATTCGCGAAGGCTCGGTTCAGTGCGAGCGCTTTTCACTGCACCAACACCGCGTGCATCATTAGATGACGCTTACCTCGAAATTTTATTGCCCCTGGCAATGCGTTCGTTTTTTGCAGGGCTCGAGCCTGCCTTCCTCTTCTTCTTGCTCATCGCACACTACGCGAAGCGTCCAATTTATGACGCGGAAAGAAGAACACACGATACGAATAACGCGAAAAACGAACAGAAAAATCAAACGACGATTTCCAAGTTGGATTACCACTGGTGGGGTCCAATCTTAGATCGAAGCGCAGCGAAAGCAAAGTGAACTGGATTACTCAACAGTCCGATGCCGAATGAAAGTTTGCCTCAGCGAGATCCACTGTTTATACTCTAGGCAAGTATTCCCCTTCATTCTTCCTCTTTTCCTTTGTTCACGGAGACTGTAAATCCTACGATTCCCCCTCCGTTGGTCGTCGATGAGTTGCTCGTTATTGATAGTTCTGTTGGGGAAAGCACTCAAATGGACAGAACAAATGTATGGGAAAATAGAAACACTTAAAGTTTTCATGAATTTTAACCATTTACTAACAAGGGGATTCTAATGTACGGCATATTAAATAAATCTTACGGAATTTCTGATTCGTTTAGTATGTAAATCGCCAAAATCCGTCCGCGGCAAAAATAGTTATTAACGTTAACTTTATTTCATAAAATCGTGACCTGTTATCTGATTTGACACCCTTAATGAAAGACGTAGTTCTACGTCAAAATCATCTTCGCTAAGATCAAATGCATAGATTTTCGGGCTAGGTTGCATAGAAAACCTATATATTCCAAACGCAAATTAAAATGCCAGATCCAGGCAACCAGTGAGTATGAGCAAATGAACTTTTGTTCTTCAATATGTTTTGATGTTTATTTTTTCCACCCAGTGTCATTTTCATCTTGATTATCGGAAACGTCAGAACTGAATATCATTTCAGCAAAATGAATATCAGCTGTTGTTAACTTCTAACCTGAGGCTGCTGTGTGCGGTTGGGTTTTGCAGCTGCCGGATGCCGTATTCGGAAATACCTTATGAAATTTCCGATGTCGCAAATGACTTGACGGTAGCTAAAACCACTCGTTGTATCCATTCTGCATATGCCGTTGCTACCGTCTCGCCAAATAAATTTTTTTTTGAACTTAAATTCACTGCCAGAACGAATATCGTTTCGGATGTGATGAATATCAATTTGTTGCTTTTGATATCCAAAGTGTAAATAACAGCGAAGTTATGAACCCCACTCAATATCGCATTCATTCATTATAGCAAATTTGTTCATGCAACAGCGATATGAACAAAATGAACTCGTTTGTTATTGTCATCGATATAATGAGAGCAGCGTGTTTCAAGTTGAAAAAAAGTCATTTGCACTGGAACAAAATCATATTCGTTACTCGTGAATATTTGTTGATATTCTAAGACACTGACTGTGAGAACAAAACGAAGACTGTACATAATACAAATGGGTAATCTTTATAAAAAGATCGATCTTGTCGAATCGATTTTCCAAACGGCGTAGGGATCGATCCACTGATTAAATCGGAACCAAAGAATCGATCTTTGAAAAATCAAAAGTTTTTCCCGACTTATGTGCTTATTCTATATGAGTATCGTTTTTCTTTAACACGTTGAGTCCCGCGTCGGACCCTAGGGGTTGACGTTGATCGTTTTGGTAGTGAAGCGCTGACTTGAACTGACATTTACAAAATAGGAACATAAAAATATATACGGTGTTTTTTCGGATGTTTTACGAAATGTGACTATAGTAATCGTTCGCTAACTGGTCCTGGTTTAACTGGTCTGCTTTTTAACTTGCCGAACGTTAACTGGTCCTTGGACCAGTTAAAAACCAGAATTTCGTAAACAATCGACGCCATATTCAAATGGAAGATTTGCTGTGAGGTGCATTCGAATGTAATTTGAAATGTTATGAAAATTGACGCATGACAAAAACATTGATTAAATTACAGAAAAATAATTTCCTCAAATTATAGTTTATACCTGTTGTCGCACTCAATGCAAAACTTCCATTGGAATCCTTTTGTTTATCCAATTTCTGATCAACGCGAACCAAACAATTCATTGAAGTTCCCCTCGATTTTATTTGACGTTTAACGTCACGTCGTTGACGTCGAATTTCTGACTGTTTTCTATCTATACGATTAGTATCTTTCGGAGCTGGGACCGACACTGATAAAAAATTGATGTATACTGAAAACAAATCTATAAAAAAATATTTTAAGATCGAAAAAAGTTGAAAGCAAAAAAATCAATTCGCTCGATTTTCTCGAATACCAAAGATCGATCCAAAAAATCTGAAAACGGAATGGAAAAGATCGACCTTCTAAGAATCGATCCGAGATCACCTAATCCTAGTATATAATCGAGTCCGCCCTGTATCGTGATATTTCTAATCGAATAGTCAGATGTTCATGCAAATTTTAGCTTTACTAATTTCCTAATATTGTACTCATTACTAGGAAGCGAGCTGTCCATGTAATGACTATCAGACGATAATCAATCTTATGAAGACTATCCCGAAACTGACTGAAAGAAGGCCAGTTGGTCACAAGAAGTTCCTTTGATTATTTCGTAATTTTCTTGACGACGATATTATTAAACTTATCGTTAGGCAAACTAACATTTACGGGAATCAACAACATAATCGACGCTGGAAATACGTTTCGGAAGTAGAAAATTCAAAATTGAAAATGCTATTCAAAATAAACACAAATTTCTGCATAACTTGAGAACTAATCAAGCGAATGGGACAAAATTTGGCATGTGGCAATTTTAGAGGACAACAAATATTTCTATGACGGTTCGACACTCCTCCCCCTCTCTAAGGAGTGAGCTGCTTAACTCGAGAACTAATCAAGCAAATGGAATCGGTCCCAGACGTATGTCTTACAGATTCCTTTGCGGTCCTTAATGTGTTAATAGAGCAAATGGAACCAAAATTGAAATGTGAGGTTTTAAGAGTACAAGAAATGTAATGTAAATCCTCTGGAAGGAGAAGGAGAGTCCTATAAAAATATTACACATATTTCAATCAACCATATTAACAACATGACAATTGAAAATTTTCGAAAAAATCTGAGGGAAAATAGGAAAATTCGGAAAATTGATTTCCCATATCTTCTACCATTACATCATGATAAGCGTTTTTAGTCCATTTGATGTTTGCGCTAAAGAAATTAATCTCTATTCGAAAGTGGAGATGGATTTTCAGGTGAAAAAAGCACTCCTATATCTTCTAACTATATAAATAAAAATGAACCGCCAAATGTGTTGGCAATGGTTGTATTCCATGTAACAAAGGAACATGTTATTTGGAAGTAATTGAAGAATCTTGAACGAGAATTATATCGGAAAATAAATAATTTTATACTATGAGTTTTGGTAGAAGTACTAGGAAATTTCCAGTAAAAGGAAATTTTGAAGGGTCGATTAGAAGATCAATCAATGAAAAGTTCTGTGATTGGATTCATGAACGATCAGTTAGTAAGAAAACGTGAATGTTTAAAAGTATTGATAAATAAACGGATCGGCAACGAGGCAGTAATTGTCGAACCAATATTTAATCCTACATTTTGATTGACATGAATACAGTCACTTGTAAAGATTATTTAAAAAATAGTTTTAGACTGTCGGTTATAAATATTAGTTCAAACATTTCCAGCGAAGTACAAATTGAACAAAATCACTAACCACGCAACGGTCAAAACTTAAAGCTAGTAAAAATTTAATCTCCAGCCGGTGTAAGAGAAAACATTGATCATTTACCGTATGCGTGATAATGTTTGCACCATCGTACAAATAAGGATCCCCTGTTTCACCTGTTAGGTCACGGGCAGTTCGTCCGAGGTCAGCTCGGGTTCCGAGGGTTACCGCTGCCATCAAAAGGAAGATTCGGGCGAATCCAGTGCGTTCAATGAGGAAAATGGCGAATGAACTAGGATCTTAATAAAAAGATCGATTTTGTCGAATCGATTCTCCAACGGCACAGGGATCGATCCACTGATTAAAAATCGATACCAAAGAATCGATCTTTGAAAAATCGAAAGATTTTTTTCCAATTTATCTGCTTATTCTATAGGAGTGTAGTGTTTTATTTAGACATGGAATACAAATTTCATCTTTCTATTCAAACATCAAAAGCATTTTGTTTTGTTCCTCAGCATGGGCATTCATTTTGTGACGTCATGAAGTTGTTTTATTAAGCATTACTGTAAATTCCGCAACTGATTACTGTCCATAACTCAGCTGACAACGATTCCATAAAAGCATGCCATACGTTTGTCATTTAGACGAAGCCGATTATAGATTTTTGGTGCCAGTTTTTAAGAATAAGCTTTCGCCTGGAATTGATGTCAACATCTAGTTCAGTGATCCTTTGAGCCACTAGTGACAGTAAATCCCCTACAGAATTAAATAACTTATAGATGTAGAACCCTAGGTTGATCACTTGAAATGTAGTATAATATTATAATGTAAACTAAATTAAGAAATAAAAAGAATTTAAGTGAAAAAAAACAGAATTAAATCTTAGAAGAAGCGATTCAAATGTTGACATTATGTTTAAAAAATTTGTTAGATGGTCATTGGTGAGATTAAAATCGATGTATACTGAAAAACAAATCTGCAAAAAGTTTATTCAAGATCGAAGAAATTGAAAATCGAAAGAATCGATTGGGGCCGCCAAAAGAAATTCAAATGAAAGAAATTCAAATGATTACCAATCGCACCCGGGAGCTATGAGTTGAGCGATGTAAGAAAATCTTAAACCTCCTCAAGCGAAATAATTCCGTTTACCTGGAGAGAAATGGATCTAGCCTACATTATTAGGACCTGTGTTCCGGAAGCGTGTGGAGGCCGTAATTGAAACAAGAGTAAACTCGACCGGTGATTAACATAGTTTAAGACTCTCAGAAACATCTCCCTTTTGAAAAAAAAAAATACAAACCGAATTTATTGAGATTTTTTTTTAGATTTTGACATTGCTCAATGGCGCAACAATATTACGCATACGGTATGAAAATCTAAATTTAAAAAAAGCTTTTAAAAGTCTAGTCTTAAAATTTGAAAAATCGTTTTTTAATACTTATGAAGTTTGGATCCTTGGAGAGTTCTCGGAAGGATTTCCCAAAATTATCATTACGCCCATACCTCGCTTTACGGCCTAGATTCGTTCCACAAAATTTGGCCGCAAAACGAAAAGCCGTATAAGGAATCAATTATTCTAATACAAATTCATACATATTCGATCGGATCGGTCCCAAATTTAATTAATATGTAACATGGTTTATCATTTAAAATGCATTTTTTTTTATTTCTTTCAAATCAAAAATACAGACTACGAAAACCAACAATAATCCATAAACGAGAATTAACAACTTTATGTTACATAAAATATGTGTATGTATATAGCAATTCCATGCCAAACGGATATAGTGGTTCTGTACGAGGTATGTCTATTAAATAACGAGACTGGTTACGAAAAAGGGTTATATTTTAAAAATTACGGTACAACGATATGCTCCCCTTCAATATACTCCCCTTGGCTCCTCACACACCTTTCTATACGTTTTTCCATTGTTCGAAGCAGTGCTAAAACTCTTCTTTTGTGAAGGCGTTCAAAAGCCGCGTCGCTTTTTCCTTCGCCTCTTCTACGGACTTAAATCGGCTACCTTTCAGCGCGGATATGATCTTGGGGAATAGAAAAAAAGTCGCATGGGGTTAGATCTGACGAGTATGGGGCATGTTCGAGCACTGGAATGCCCTTATCGGCTAAAAATTGCTTCACCGACAGCGCCTAATGGGCAGGTGCGTTGTTGTTCGCATAACCATATAAACCACATTCCATTCAAACCATTAAAAATTCGGCATGGTCAAGTACTAAAATCGCGAAATCACTGAAAGCTAAATCGACCGTATATGATATTCTCAAACGTTTTTGTGAAAGTACAACTGTTGTTCGGATGAATCAGAGGACGCGGCGTAGTGGAAGTCCTGTTTGGTAGCTTATTGACCTGAAAAGATCGAAAACCTTCTCGCAGGAGAATCCATCTGAAGGTGCTTTGGCTGGCATTGATTTATGGCCGATATCGTAATCCGACAGCCCTACGTTTGTTCGTTCCCAGCAAGTTCCCAGAGTTCCCAGTTCCCCTTGAAGGTGCGACTTCTGATCCTCAATTCCACTAAGACGCTTGCTATAGTCCTGCTAATCGATAGTATTCCACTCACTGAAATGTTAGGCAACGCTACACACGGCCGATTTAGCCAATTACGACTTTTCGATTTTCGGATTTTCGAAGTGGGCGTCCAAAATTAATTGCCGGTTCGCTGCTACCATCAAGTATAACTTCTTTGGAACAAAATAAATCATGACGAGGCATCCGATGAGGTTGTCCAGAGGACTGTGCAGAAGTTGACAACACGTATCAAGCCAAAACTAGAATTTCTATTCGAGAGGATTAAGAATCGAGAAGCCCATTGTAGTTTAAAGATAAAATAAAGTTTAATAAATACAAAACATTTTCTTCTAATAACGATTCTAATTCGGACAGTTTCTAAAATATATCCGAT
Organism: Toxorhynchites rutilus septentrionalis; assembly: GCF_029784135.1. NCBI lineage: Eukaryota > Metazoa > Arthropoda > Insecta > Diptera > Culicidae > Toxorhynchites > Toxorhynchites rutilus. The sequence goes on along the minus strand of NC_073746.1, from coordinate 48,257,697 downwards.
TGAAAGCGTACCTCTCGTACCGGGTCTAAATTGGCAGGGATTTACACAGCAATAATAGAGCGCTTTCAATCGAGTGAGGTTTTAAAAGAAATGCCAGCAGAAATTCAACTTTCTCCAGATAATAATTGAATGGCCTTATGACGATGAAGTGAGACAACGAATATTGCTGATTTTCTGGTACAGTAGATTTGAGTTCCGTTCTGCCTCGATATTGCTATTTAGAAACTAGTGATGTTAGCTACGCCTGAGTGTCGATATACGAAGGAAATGGAATCATTTTCAATATTGAAGGAAACATCGTTTAATTTATTAATGGATCATTGTTCCCACGAGTTACATATACAGATGTACGGAGAGAAATGAAATGTTATGAAACATAAAAAAAATATAATGAGAACGAAAAATTCTACCACCTCATGTCTGAGTTGCTAATAGTGATAAATGTTTTGAATTAAAAACGAAATCGATATGGCACCATAATAAACAATTCAATTTTCTTTATGCTAATTGATTCGACCGAGTGTTTGAGCTTCGTAGGCTCTTCTACAAAACATTGGTGACAGCTCTATACCTATCCTCGAATAGAGGAAAGTAAAATAATGTTATTCGTAGGCTTGGTATTTTCCATATTGTCAGCATTCAATACTTACAGGTTTACCGGGATGAACTTCCGTGAGATGTCCTTTCAGCCGTCGAATAGTCCACGAGGGTGCGCACTTGATCGTTTGATCCTCGAACTGCTGGTTCGAGGCTTTCACAATCAGTGTTATATCCATGATGCAATCACTATTACTAGCAGCACCAGTTATCAGTGCAAGCCCTGGACCCCAGGATTAGTCACTCTTAGGATACTGGCAGATCCCTTCTAATAATAAGTTCGTATGCGTAATTGGCCTTAAAAATTACCGTTTCGTTGGCCTCTGGGCCTTCACAAAACAGGGAGGTGAAAACCTTTCACTGGCGATACTCTCTCTGTCACTTGATGAGCCCGTTCGAAGGGTTGAGGAAAATCAACAGGAATCGAGACCTTTCACTTTGATTCGTTGCAAAAAGCAGTTTCTCTTCTCACTGTAATTTTAGACTTTCATTTGAAACTAGTTTAATCGTTTGTACGATACGATGAATCTCAGAAACAGAACAATTTAAAGGTCATATTCGCAGTCCTAATTTCCCATTAAATTCTACACACTTCACTGTTTTGCGACCGAATGAAGATTTTCACCTGATTCGAAGCGAACAAGGCAAAACATTGCTGTGTTTGTGCAGTGTGGGCACTCCTGATTGGTTGAAGTAAAATGTGGGGCAATCATAAATGGAGTAATAATAAATTATAAAACAATATTATAAGAAATTTCCTGCAAATATCGGAATAAATCTGGTTTTGAAATAGGTGAATACTCGTGAATTGTGTTCATCTATCGATCCTTTACAATGCTTCAAAATATTAATGATCTTGTTTGCTTCAAACTTTAAATTTCACAAAAAAAAACTTTTTAGGGATATATCACTCACCAAACTTCTTCTTGAAATTTTTGTGGTTAAACGAATCTAAAAATCGAAAAGTCATCCATATCTAAAACCAAAAGACATAAAACAAGGTGTAACGTTTTTCCCGGATGCTGCATATTATTGCATATTGTCAAAAGATGATAGCAGTTTATTGAGCGAATGTAGTCTTGTTTGAAAATGTTTGTAGAAATATGAAATACTTTGTAGAGTATTAAACAGAGTTGCCTGCTTGTCACATTTCATTGATACGTTTTTTTTTATTTAAAATGTACATGAGTACATTCAATAAAATCTAATGAGAAATGGAAAACCATGGGATTCTGTTTCTTTCATAATTTTTGATAAAGTATCATGTTTTGTGGCGAAGCAATCTTGATTGAAAATAGTGTCTACCACAGGTTTTATGAAGGGGGTTTTCGTATACAAATCGGTTCTGTGTCCGCTTATTAGCGAACGATCCTGAGCTTGAAACTCTGGGCACCAAATTGTACATAATCGACAACTACGTCCATCAATCATCAAATGATTGTTTATGGGTCCTGTAGGTTATATGCGAAGCGTTTGACAAAGCTTGGCATACAAAGCATTGCCTTAGTTATTACAGAGTTGCAGTGTTCTATGAATGTAGATTTAGATTCCAGAATAACGGCCATACATGATTTTTCTGCTAAAGGATAGAATGGTCAAAATTGGGTCTTCTTGGCTGTTTGAGTTCCGATTTTCCTAATTTCAACTTGCGTTGCTCCTTTTTCTTGGACACCATTTTGATAAATACAGAGCAAACGTCAAAATAAAAGTAGAGGAATCATTTTACACGCTTTTTTAAGTACACTCAGAAGACGTCAAATGAATACGTTGACTAAATTTTGATCGTTCCACCCTTCAAATGTTATGTATTATATGGTGTTCATTTTTGAAGTTGTTGACGCCTTACTGACTCGAAATTTGTATGTTTGAGTTGGAAGAGGAAGTGGTTTTCAGAGATATAACATACGGATGAATTAAGAGCATCCAATTTCTTGATAAAAAAAAATTATAGATGTTTTCAACTCGATGCCCAAACATAGGGCCTGATTCTCGAATACACTTCACGGTGGAAACAAAATAAACGGCACGCCATTGAACTACGTTTTAGGAGTTAGTGAAGTGTCGAAGATAATAATGAGTTTTCAGGCAGAATGAGCACTTTTCAAATAAAAAATCATTAATGAAAATTAACTTCTTCGTATCAAACTGGTATTCAATGTGAGTGGAAAACTTTGTTTTCTTCATGTGATATAATAATCTCATACAAAAATTTCATCTGAAGATAATTTGATGTTATAATGATAAATTTAGTGGGAAACTAATCTCGTATCCAGATGTCGACACCGTACCGTTGTCATCGCGAATACGTTTCATTCCGTTTCCACCGTGAAGTGTATTCGTAGTGTATTCGAGAATCAGGCCCATACTGAACGTGCAAAAACACATGAAGAATTTTAGAAACACTGTATTATACACGTTGAAGCAGTATTCCTTCAACAGTTGAATGATTTTTATAAAATTTTACGACGATGATTTTACGTGATAGCCTAAAGTTTTTTTTCTAGGTTATTATTTTCAATGAATGTTGTACCTAATATGTTTTTTTTTTTTGTGGATTATATTGTGGAGACATTTTGATCTTTGCGTGCACGGCATAACATAAAAAAGGAGAATTTGTAAAGAGCCTGTCTAGGATAGTTTTTAAAGCGAATTTTCTCGACTTCTCAGGAAGGGAATATTCACTGTAGATCAAAATTTAGGTAGGCAATAAGACTTGTGAGCCAGGGCCTCGTCGGGAAAGTATCGGCTCTATGACGGACAAGACATCATTGGTTAGCAATATACGATAGTCGTTTGAAAATTCCGTGCAAAGTCAGAAGTATCTACTGGCGCGTATCGAGATTATGTTTGGCTAAGGTGGCCGTACACTGTTTGTCCGGAGGTATGTAAAAAAAAAATATTTGACACTTTTT